>NC_045639.1:2942012-3084512 GCF_009829145.1 Chiroxiphia lanceolata
CTCTTCCAAATTTCTTACATAGCTCCAATGAGGACTCAGTCTGGCTGCTTCATAAGTCAAAGAGAAATTCTGTGATCACTGCCATTGGGCAGCTCCTTAGTCCTTGAACCTGCTCTACCAGCTTTCACAGGATCATCACTGAGGATTTGGTCCCAGGCGAAAGCAAAAAAGATGGAGAGAGCAGAAAAATAGGACAAGACAGAGAAATCAAACACTTTGTTTTGGTCAGCTGCTTCAGGATCTGAGCCTGGTATAGGAGGAAGGGCCATAGTGACCCTTCTAAGAGAAAATCCCTCAGCTCCTACAGATAAACACGCACATGGAGTGGCTCTTCTGCTCCAACACCTGGATTTCCACGTCTCCTCATTATAATCAGCTCTAGGAGAATAATGTCATATAAAGATGTCAAAAACAAGAAGCAACATGCTAGAAGAGTGCCACTTGGAAATAAAGCCCTGCTTTTATTGGATAGCTGATCTGCTAAAAGCAGTTATTTGAAATATCTGCAGATCGTTGGGATCCGTGAATAATTGCTATCTGCACATCTCAAATTCTTTACAGTTTTGCTGTTACATAGCTGTGCATGTCTATAAATAGTAGAGCAATGTCGCTCACTGCATAATACAGTCTCTGTGTTTTTACAACTCATCATGAACTTCTATGTAATTTATTTTTTATTGAAGAATTCCAATTAATGGCTTCCTGGTGATTTTAAAGCCTCAAATTATCAGTCTCTGAAAACAAAGCAGAGAACATAATTATCATAAACCGAGAATTTTTCATTTTGAAGCTTATCTGTTTGTGCTAAGTATCTTGTCTGTAAGTAATTAGTGCCTTTATTTTTTTCAGTAAAAATAATGACCATTCTATGCTGCACATCCAAATTTCGTTAACTGCTAGATGTACTGTATACATTATATTTGAAAATGCACCACCTTGGACCAGCTTTAAAGTATTTCATCAAATGATAATGGCAACAACAAAATGCATCTGTTTTTCGGAATAAATTACGTGACATATTAAAAAAAAAAAAAAGCTATTATATCTTTTTCTCTTCTAAGAGTAAAAGCCTTTCAAAAATATGCACTTATTTATTACCATGGTGGCATAGGCTGATGGTTAGCTGCTTTTAGACTATTTATAATTCCCAACTGCTGATAAGAACTGATCAGATGATCGTATAGACATACAGAGCACCCTTTACATGGATATCTGTCCTTGCTTAGCATGTGCAGGAGCTCAAAGCCAGGAGCAAACCAAACCAGGACTGCAAGTTGAGGTAGGTAACAGGAGGAATCTGCAGCATCCTCTCACAAGTGGTCCTTGAAAGGACGAAATTTAAACACAACACATGGTACAGTGAGATCCTGCTCCTGAGCTGTACCTGGGGAGGTGGAGTGGATGGAGAGTGTGAATATCTACAGTCCCTCTAGTGCCAAGAGCAGATTTGTGCCACTGATGTTTTCACGACACACAGAATTTTACTGGTGTTTCCTGTACAGTCTCCCTTGGATGCTCAGTGTTTGCAGGTGGGATGACTTTTCCCAGCTCCAGGTAAATCAGTTTATAAACCACAAGACCTTGTCCTGCCTGCCATCACTTAGTTGTTGCACAGCCCCCCATTAGATTTGGGCAGTTCCTGTACTACACAGGCCACCCAGAGACATCAAGTCCCCCACAGCAAGGGTGGAGGGGAGACCTTGGCACAGATCTCTGGTCCCACATTTGCTCTGCACATCCAGAGCATCCCCTAAACATCCACAGAGGAGAGTGGGGACCAAGCCTGAAATGAGAACGAGCATGCCATGTACCAGCCTTCCTCAACATCACCATGAGCCTAACACACAGAGCCCTGCTTTATTTCCCTGTCTTGTACTGTAATGCCTTTTCTATTGTGGCATCAAGCAAAGGAATCACATAGTCAATAATCCAGTAGTAATGCATGTTGGATAAAGTGAGGAGGAATGAATTAGGAAGGCAATGAGGATACTTCCCTACAAGAATATGTTCCCGGTGATCTGTGGACTCTCCTCAAGTGCAAGCTCATTTCCAGGTTCCCCCAGACTGTTAATCAAATAACACTTCCAGCCTAAGACAGGCTGGTCTCTACCAGACACTGCAACCTCTCCAATGACTGCAAACAGGTATGAAGCAGCTCCCTGCTTTCACTTTTATTATAAGGAATCCTGCTGATTGCAGTAGAAAATTGCTAAAGACAGTGAATTTGAAAATTAACCCAAGGTAAAATACTAACTCTATAATTTTAAACCATAAATAAACATACCTTAAAAGTCCCAAGTCAAGTTACAGTAACATCAGCTCCCCTCACTGGCTGCCTCCTCACTCTGTGCACCATCCCCGCTTCTTATATCGGTTGGATGGAGAATGTCCCTCAACATCTGAAGGGGGTTTAAGGTCCCTTCCCAGCCTGACCACGGCATAGATCAGAGCTGGTGACTGTCCAGCCCCAGCTCACACTTCCCTGAAGCAAGACCCCCGGCTTCACTTCAGAGTTCCCTCTCATTTTGGCAGACATCCAGGCCAGCTGCTAAAATAAATCTTTTCTTTTTTCCCCTGTGAGCCCTGATGTTCTCCTACTGGAGAAAGGTAGCAATAGTGGTGGTGTTTCTTGGCTTCTGTCCTATACTGTGTGATCCACCCCGAGCCACCTCTCCCCACGTCTCCAGACCGCATTCCCAGGCTGCAGGATGAAGGGGAGCCGCACAGCAGCTCGCCGTCCGCCTCGCAGTCTCTTTGCTTCCAGGCACTAAGTAAATGTCAGCTTTTTTTACTGTGTTACATACATTGTTAATTTTAAAAAGAAATCCAATATCATTGTTTTTCATGCTAGCTGAGGTGATTCTGAAATTTAATAAAAATAGTGGAATTTTTCATTAATGGCAACCAGGGGTTTAAGCTACCACTAACTTTCCACAGTGGCAAGAGCAGATAAAGGGAGGTCGTCCTCATCTTGTCACATTACAACTGTCCTCAGTCACAACTTCAATTGCAAAGAACTCAAATGAAGTGCTTTTTGCTTTACTGAATTAAAACAAAAAAACTGGCGCAAGGCATTGTACCTAAAGCACCCGTAAATGCTTTGGGGAAAGGGATACCCTGAGCACCTAAAAACAACCCAAAAATGTTTTCTATAAGAGAAAAATGCAAGGGCAAGGAAATGATATGAAATACTCTTTCCTAGTCAGGTGTTTCTGTCACTCCAGATCTGGTAGGGAGGGACACATTAGGGGTTATTATGGTGGGTGGTTAAAGCATCCTGCAGACTCACCCTGTTTTGGTGGCAGCCCATCCTAAAGAGAATCCTTCTCCAGTGGGTACCCAACTGCACTACAGAACCGAACAGGGAGGTGCATCACTCTTAGAGGAATTACTACACCATAACCTGTAGTATCTGAGTATCTTAAGAGTAGATACCAGTTTGGACTTTGCCTTCCCTGACTGCAGCTCTGTGGTCTGCCACCACCACATTAAGGATGAAAACTAAGGGGAAGAATGTGAAAAAAATATTTTGCTTTTAAAGTATATTTTCTTTATGGCTGTTATTGGGGAAAAAAACCCCAGCCTTACATTGAAACTACGCTGCACAGCGTTTGTTCTTTCGACTTTGTTGTTGTAAAAGGGCTCCCCAGGTCTCACCCATATCTGAGGCCAAAGTAAGTAAGGTCCTTCCTCTCCCCCAGCTCTTCCATTACTAAATCAGCAGTTTATCATCCCTTCTCCCAAGGCCACCGCTGAGTGGCCACCTTACAGCACGTTAGCAGTCAGCAAAAAAATTGGGAAGTCAGCCAGTGGCCATCCACGCTGCACGTGGGACTCGGAGCAGGACCAGCCAGACACCCATCCACATCCCAGCCAGGTCATCCAGCAATCAAGCAAATGCTTTTCCTGAGCCTCTTTGTGGGTACATAACCAGATAAATGCAAGAAGAACAAAATCTGCTCTCTCCACAGTGATGACACCCCATGGACATTGGCAGTCCCTTTTATACGTAAAGATCTGCATAACTGCTCCTGAGGTTGGGGGGGGGGGGGGTGAGATGGAAAGCAGAGAACAAACAACTCTACCCAGTGAACTCCCAAAGAGCCTGCCCAACTCCAGTGTCACACACACTTTTATTTTGGCACCTGTGTCTCCCCATCAGCAAGACCTTCGTTTAACAGGAAAAACATGCCTTTTTTTCCCCCCCCTTCTCCTTTGGTTCTGAGTGTGGCCTCTTGACGTTCAAAAGCCAAAGAGATCCCAGAATCCACTTCCTCTGAGCAAGAACACAGACTGAAGTTTAGCCTCAGGTTCTGCCTCTGCCAGCACTGCACTCTGATATTAGGAAATATCAGAGATTACAGAGAAACCGAGAGCAGCACTTCCGTGGGAAGACTGAAAAATATGAATGGCTCTTTGCAGAACGGCCCTTCCTTTCTGCAGACTTGCATTTCTAAGTTGAATTTGTCACATATTTTTCCAGCTTGTCACTGCAAGCAAGGAATTTACTGCAGCAAGAAATTCACTGGGTTTTCCCAAATATTCCCCAAACAGTCATTGCTTCTCTCCCAGAGCATCACTGGTGTGGCACAGGGCACAGCTTCCAGGCTGGCACATGGCACTTTGCGCTGGATTGCGCCAGACGCAGTGGCAGAAAAAAAATCACTGGAAACTTTGGAGTTGGAAATGGAAATTTGCAGTAATATGTGATAATGAGGAAGACAGCTCTTGTCTCTGCTGCAGAAGCCTGACCTTTTAACAGAGCAAATGTCAGGCAGAGATACACAAATGTGTTTAGACCAATATCAGTTGCTTCTCTGTGTGTGGGGGGGGTGCTCACGCAGGCACATGTACAGCAAGGTATTTGCTGCCATCGTACATGGAGAAGGAGCACAGTGCTGCAGGTCACCCTTGGAGGGAGCATCCCTGGAAGTTGTGCCATTAGGTGTGAGGGGGCAGATCCTCACAACAGAACGTGGGTCCTGCATATCCCAGATTCGGTGTATCCGCACCTCACACCGCCAGCTCGCACAGAGCAGGTGCTGATCTGTTTTCCCCACTGTTTTCCTTCTCAGCTTGCTACACCTGAAACAATTCTGGTTCCCAGAGGTGCAAGAAAGGACTGAGATGGCAAATGGGTCCATGAGAGACGAGTCAAGCTGTGGACCAGAGCCAAAAGCCAGAAGGGCATCTGGCTTGGGTAGGGGTATAAATCCATTGTTTGGGATTCAAAGCCTAGCTTGTGGCCATCGCGTGCACACCTGGAACACCCAGGAGTCTGCACACACTCTTCTCAAATGGTACTTTTGTTCCCCTGTCAATTAAGGAAGAGCTACCACTATTCTGGAAAAAAACAAAATAAAGACCTGCCTCTTACTCTTCCCACCCTAAGATGGGGACATCTGACACAGTAACAACACAGAGCAGACCTATGTGATCCCAGGTATCCATCCACCTCTCCCCCTCAGTCCCAGGAAGTTTAATGGGACACATTTCTAAAATCCCACATGCTGCCCCAAAGTGAGCCCTTAAATTAAAATCAAGTTAAATGCATCCACTCCCTTTCCTGAGCTGAGCTGCACCTACAAAAAGGAGACCAACACAGCTGGCCCCTTGGCACGGAGTCACCAGGCCAGTACATTCAACCAGTACAACCAAGAACCTGCTGGCACAGACTGGAGGACACCAGACACCTTCTGGCACTGGGTTTCTCTAATCTCCCGTGTAGGAGGGTGCACACAGAGCCAGAACCCTGCAGTTCCTTTTGAGCAATGCCACAGCAAGGCAAGAAGATTAGTACCTGAATCCAAACACTGGGAAATGTGGGACCCCCAGTGTGCAAAAACCCGCGTGTCTACCCTGGAGTTCCCACTGCTGCATTTCTTGTGCTGTTTAGGAGAGCCAATATAGCACAGGTATACACATATCTGTTCATTAGCTCTGCTTCAGCCTCACAGCAGAGGTGTTATCCTTAGAAAAGCCACACCAGAGATCTGCAGGAGGGACCCCAGTATCCCCAGGTATCAGGGATGGCACGTGGATAACACACCAAGGAGCCCAGGTGGTCCACCAGGGCACACAGGAAGCAGCAGCTCGTGGCTGCGAGGGAAAAGTCCAAGGAGACAGCAAAGTATAGTTACAAATTGTTGTGCTTCTCGAGTTAGTAATGCTGTTGGGGGATAGGAGAAGGTAATAAGCAGAATTTTCTAGGAAGCACGCTGAAAATAAGGTACTAAGAAAAGTCACTGAAAATGTCAGGCAAGCCAACAGGGAAAGGTCCAAGGAGCAAGCAAAAGCACAGCATATACTTTTTCATCTATTCAATCTGACCCTGGGCCCGGTGCCACAATCTTTTTAAGGTTAGTGGTGGGAAAGCTGCCTTTTGAATGTTTGCAGAGGCCTATTAACATCCTGTGCTGAGGAACCTTAAACCCCAGGTAGTATTTCAGAGGAAATGGACAGCACAAAACACAGACTGAAAATTAACCACAGCAGACCTCAGGCCTAAATAAGTTCCACTAGCCCTTTCTGAAATCACTTAAAGGCTTTCCTTCCAGTTGGACTCCTGCCCAACCACTTTAATAGGTGCAGCAGGCAGGGGGGGAAAAAAAAAGGTGGGGGGGAGAAAGAAGAGAAAAATAGAAGGGAAAAAGAAAGCGATTTGGCCCAGTAATTTAAACATTCTTTGCAAAATAATAATAAAGTAAAAAAAAAAAAACAGTTTAACAAAAATTGCAAGTGTAGCAGGATCGGGAGGGTAACTTGGTGAAATTCTCTGTGGATGGCTGCAAACCTCTAATGGAAAGTTGTGTAAGTGGCTGAGGCCAAAGTAGGCATTAATTACAATGAAAAATCAGTTTAGTGCAGGCCACAACTAAATTGGAAGCTGGTCCTCTAGGTAAAACAAAGAAAGTGAACAGAAGCTTTAGATTTGATTACATGGCAATACAAGAAAAATGTGCTGTATGTTGTCTATTATTAAAGCTGCTTTTGGGCCTTCTGTGAGCGCCTAAGGGATTTTAATAAAAAATTAGTAATAACCCTGCTGCCCTGGCTCGCTGCGGCTTTTGGCGTGTTTGTGGGTACAAGGCTAGTTCTGCAGTACAAATTAAGTCACTTTAGACAAGCAACCTTGAAAGCATTATGTGATAGCAAAGTTCAAGCACCACACTTCGACTTTAAGAGGACACAGTCCCTTACTGGAGGCCAGCTCTGGGTTTAGAAGCTGAAGTACAATTTCATCAGGAAAGAAACCCTGCAACTGCTATATTTGTCTTTGATTATTCTTGGCAACAGTAGAAATACATAGCCAGGTTCATAAACACTATATAAGTGTATAAAATACTGCAAAAGAGTGAGTTAATGGGAAAAAGCCACCATTAACAGATTTTTTTTAACAAATGCTAACTCTATAACCTTCTTTACATTGATGTAATGACACTAATAACATTGTCTTTGTTGCCAATATCATGGTCCTTGGCATGGCTGGATACAACTAAGCCAGGAAAGTTTACCTGGATTAATTTAAAAATGCCAAAAAAACCCCACTCTCACACCTTTACAGAGGTGACTTTTCCAATCCCTTTCCTAGAAATATTTATTTTAAGGTGATATTAACCATGTTCTTTATACTCCAGCACATCCATACCTCAGTGGATCCAATTCTGCTGTTAGGTCCCTTGTTACAATTTCCTTCAAACTAAAGGCAAAATTGGTTGTATGCAAAATTTTCTAACATCCAGGGAAATAAGGGCAAAAGGAAAACAATATTGCAGGGCTACAGAGACAAGGAAATATCCAGGAGCACAAGCTGTGTCTCCTTGGTGGTGAGCTGCTGCTGTTGGCTGCTCCAGTGGGTCCCCATCCCTCCAGCACTACCATGCTGGGAATGGGGGGTTATACAGCTCCTGAGTGGGTGAATATTTGGAATTTTTTATGTCACAGACATTGGTTATGTCCTAGAAGCACTGCCCAGCCTGGATAGGAGTGTAGCTGTACTCCTGTATTGCTAATGTTTGCTCTTTTACTGTGAGTTGCATCAGGTTTCTGTGATCTGTACTAAGAAGTCTCCTCCTGGGTTATTTTCTCCCCCTTCAAGCCCGTGTTCACCACTCTTCTTCCCTGCATAGCACAACATGGAGAAAGCATCCAACTATATTCTAAGGTTACCAAGCAAGAAGGAAAAGGGGAACAAAAAAATAAAAAGGACAAAAAAGAAAGTGAGAGGAAGAAACAAAAGATTTGCCACTGGTTTAATTCCACAAATTTAAAAGCCACCTCATTTCCTCATTTTTCAAATCTGATTCACAACCGAGCGTGTCAGGTTGACAATTTGGCAACTCTCATCCTAAACCCAGTGGCTCCATGAGCTGTTCCTGTGGTGAGTGATGTTAACAGGCACGTGCAGACCTGAGCTTCTACTTCCCATCAACGTGACATGGACAAGGATGTCCCTGAGTGCTGTGGCAAGGAAAAGGGGCTCCTCTCTGTGCCATGACCTAGAAGTGACCTAGAAGAGTGCTGGAAAAGAAACAACTTTGGCTTTCAGCATTTTGTCACACAGACGAGTTGGGCTTCAAAATCCCTTGATCCCAGTCACATGTGGCCACATGCAGGGATTCATGTCACCGTGTGCCACGCATTCCCAACTCAGACCGACACCTTCCCTCTTTCCAGCTGCACATTCCGTGTTTTACAGTGTCAGGCAAGGCTGTCACAAGAAAGGACTATCCCAGTTTCAATGACCAGCAGGGCTGTTTTACAGCACACAACCCACACAGAATCCAATCACTTAAAAGAAGCTGTGAGGTGAACACTGAAATTAGGGTTCTTTCTGAAAATAAAACAAAAGCAACACTGTAAACCTCTGAGCTCCTCTGGAGCAAAGGAGTGCTGGGGTTGCGTGGTTCATCCCCACTATGCACAGGGCTGCAAGTGATGTAGCTGGAGGACTAAGAAAAAAAACCCAGAAACAAACAGTCCTCAACATATAACATATATATCTATAGATACACACACATGTTTTGCAGGATATCTGAGTTTGTAACGTGTTAGTGCATCAATGCTTGCAGACATCCCTGGAAGGTACACACAAGTCCCTTCTCTTTCTCTCCAAACTTGTTTACTTTTGCTAATGAAAAGCCGCAGCCTTTCGAGGCCGCCTGGCACCACATCTGCTCAGCGAGTGCAGGAGTGGCCTCCAGAATCAAGTCCCTTTCTCCAGCATCTCTCATGCTAAGATCTGTGAAAAAACAACGTGGAGGAGGGAAAAAAAAAAAAAAAAAGAGAAGAAAGAGGAAAAAGAAGAAAAAAAAAAAAAACCAACCAAAAACTTTTGTCTGTGGATTCAAAAGAGCCCTCTTCGTGCCAGATTCATCTACATTAAATTGGTCGCGACCTTCCAGGTGTCTTTAAGGTTGAAGTGTTTGCTGGACCATTTAAAGCTCCTCTCCCGGGCTCCTGCGACCCTCCTGACATGGAGAGCCGGGCTTTTAAGAGTGTAGCCACCTTGTCAATGCTCAGAGGTCACTAATAGCCTGCCTTGGGCCTTCCAGCGGGTCGCGTTCGGCTTGCTAGCCCAGCACAAAGGAAAAAGGAGAGGAAAGATGGGGAGGGGGGATAATTATCATTCTTCCTCTCCACCCCCCCCACTCTCCAGGCTGAGAGTTATGCTCCATGTCACTGTGTTAATGCGCTTGCATCCAGGGAGACACATAATGCTCCTCTCAGCCCTGTTTATTAGTGAGATCCATTTGCGAAAGGCCCTTCTTTTGTACCACAATATGAATGTGCTTTGATGGCAAATAATTACGCTAGTCCTTTTGACATGAGGATCCACAGGCTGCCCTAGTTAAGCCAGTAATTAGCCTGTCCTCCTTTTTTTTTTTTTTTTTTTTATTATTATTGAGAAACTACAAATTATCCTCATATGAGCACTGGCCATTGCTTTTTCTCTTTTCTATTCTGCCTCTCCCTCTCTCCCTCTCCCTTGTATCTCTCGGCACTTTGGATAAGGGGAATGCAGCTGCACTAGAGCAAGATAAAGCTCCGCCATCAAGATGATGAACAATTTGGATGAAGAGGCTTCGAGATGAACACAAAAGCTGAAGAAGTGCGGCTGATGCAGCCCCGGACAGCTGAAGAATGCTGCAGTCTGCAGATGAATAGCCCTCATTTGTGAATATACAGATTTTCCATGATGAATAAAAACTGAGTGTAGGTCACAATAAATAAACTTTTTTTTTTTATCCCCCCTTCTTCTCAAATAATAATTCAGGTTCCCGGCACCAAACAGCTGTAAATTGAAGGTTGTGCTTAGTTTTCTCAACTCTCAAAGGGGATAATTAAGCTAAGCTCATATTGTTTGATATATTAGCGTAATGATGAGCTACTATATTCTGGCTTGTTTTGAGTTATTTTAGGGTTTTTTTTTTTCCATTATCTTTTTTCTTAAATTACATTTCAAATACATTTTAAATGTAGAAACGGCATTTCCGAAACACAGTTGCCCTGTGTTTGGGTCTATCTGAAATGTATTCATATAACATTTAATTAAAGATGCTACATCCCCTCTTTTTTTTGGTAAAAAAGCGTGGAGGTAAAAAATATCGACGTTATTTGACTAGTCCTGACATAATCTCACTCAACTGCCAAACCTTATCCTTATTGGCACGAGACAGTTAGATGGGGTTGTATTCTTTATCAATACAGACAGCCATTAACCTTCTGGAACTTCAGGACTGGCATTTCTTGACAACCATAAAACCGCCTCAGCTCCCACAATTTTTTCATAATTTCATTTGAAGATCAACAGAGGGCAAATACAAATTCTGATTTTACCTGTAAACCGGGATTTACACTCACAGACTGGCAGATGTCATATTTTTAGGACAGCTGACCAGATTCTGGGGCTCCAAGAACTTTAAAATACCTGTAAGTTGAACACCTGCCTTGGGAATGAGTGTGAAAGCAAAGGAAGCCCATGAAGCTGAGTGCAGGTAGAGAGCAGTGGTCCAAAACATGCTCATAAAGGTAGGATACACATTAGTAGTAGTCAGTAGGACTACTCATTAAAAGCATTGTTTATCTTGTTTTCCAAGCTAGAACCACACATGAAGCCTTTTCCCCATACTCACAATCCACAAGAACTGAATAACCTCCCCTCTAAAGATCCTAAGTTTCAGTTCTGTGCTACAGATTATATTAGAGAAGGAAATCAGGGAGCAGCACAGTGATTTGACTTTGAGCTTCAGTACTGAGTCAAAAGTTCTGCTAACCTAAGTCAGACTCTTCCTTTTACCCACATTTTAAGAATTAAATCCCACAGCACACTCTGCTTATATTCTAAGGCTATGGCCAAGCTTCATAACATGGTGAGAAGAGACAGTTCAAATATCTCAGAAAAAAAAAATAAGATTGTCCTACATCTTGGCCTGTTTCTGGAACCAACATTAGGCTACATTTGTTTTATGGTTCAACAACGCGTGTGAATTGTCCCTTTGGTCTGTGGTTTGGGATCAAAGGGAGAACAGCCCCTGTGATTTTTACAACATGCCTGGAAAGAAACTCCAGAAATCTCCCACCAAAGCCTGTTCCCATGAGGTTTCTGAGTTGCTCAGCACAGCCAAGACCCTGTGGGGTGGGTGAGCATTGGGATGCTGCGTGGCTGGGTGCCACTGCCAAATTTTTGCAGCTTTCCTGGCTCAGTGGTGATGCATCATCCTGATTTCCCAGTGAGGATTGTAAGCCCCACTGTCACTTGCTTGACCTGTTGTCACACTGCAAGGAGGCAGCCCAAACTTTGAGGATTTCAGTGGGTTCAGGATCACATTCCCCATCCTCATGACAAGCCTGGCCTGGTTTGCTCTAAAGCTTTGCCCATAATCCACTGCCCCTGTGTTCATCCCATCAAACAGCAATGAGGTATCACCACAGATGAGGCGGGACCCAACTTCGTCCTCCTGGGCACATCCACCTCCACAATACACTATTCACAAGTGTGTTAGGAAGACCAATTAATCAGAAATTGCAAGAGGGGAAGAAAACAAAAAGAAAATGGTTTTTCCCCCCACACACCTGGGAGAAAATTCCCACTGGCTGTTCACTCCAAGAAAATGCTGCAACAGTCCTGATCCAAAGGCCATTAGAGACTGTGAGTCTTCCCAGTGGCTTCAAGGGAGTTTCAACCAGGTCATCACTAAAGCCAGTGACAAATAAAACTGAGGGCTCTGCAGTGCTGTATATCAGAGGAAAGCAGGGAACCACACACCATCCCCAAGGATCCCAGCTCCCAGGGCCCTGTGGGTTTCCTCACAGTGGCACTGATGGTGGTCAAACAGCCCTGGATTATCATCTAGAGCCCATCCAGTACTTAAACCAATGATGGATTTCCACTCATGCTTGCAGTAATGGCTGAACATTTATTAACTCTTTTCTCACTCATTATCTCCCTCCTTAAAAGGGTGCTCACAGCAAAACCGGGATCAATAGTTAGGAAAACAGATTTTTTCATTTGACAGCTGCGTAAAAAACACACCTTTCATTTGTATATAGCCCTGTATAGACTCTGCTTAGCAATTGAAGGTTTTATTTATTTTTTAACAACAACAAAGTTATTATTCATATTGTTGTTAGGACCCCAAAATCCACATCAGAGGATTATTACTGTGTGTAATAAGAGAGAGGGAGAAGGTAGCTCCTGCTCTAAAGAGCTCGCAGTTTTAACATGTAAGAGACAAAGAAGTGCAGACAAACCATCCAGGAGGCAGGAGGGGTTGAGGACAATGTAAAGGTGAAAAAAAAAAAACACCAAAACCACTCTGTTCTGCTGTAATAAGTTCAGCCTCAGTTTATGCTACTATAGGATTTCAATATTTTTCAGATTATGCAATCTGATTTAATAATCAGACGTTCAATACAACTCTTGTTCTTCCTCGTCTCTGCCCGAAGAGCTGATGGAGGCAAAAGGCACTTGTGCTCTCACATTCAAAAGTTAAGACTGACCCAAGGGATCATCAATCAGTAACTCACTTTAAAATTCTCTTTAAAATGTTTTACTAGCTCACTTTACTTGGCGTTTTTATCACTATTTATATCTCTAAAGCAGTGATATAATTAGTAAAGCCATTAATGTTTCTTATGTTTAGTCTTACAAAAGCTACAAATATCTATAAATCTGGCTTACAGCAAAATAAATAATGACAATAATTCTGTCAAGCATCAATATAATTTGCTGGACAGCATTGTGTAAACCAAGCAAATATCTGAACCATTAATGAGCTTAATCTGTGCCATTTAACCACCCCTTCAGTAAATTGTTCTGCAGCCCAGAGTGTCCAGGTTAGTTACTTTGCAGAATTCCCTCCTTTCCCAGTATTGGCTTCTCCACAAAAGTGACTGTTCTGCCTTTACCCAGTTCTGTCTTACACTCTCCTACAACCTGACTCAAAATCTCTTATCAAATGCGTGGGAAAGGAGGGGTTTTTTCCCATTCTTGTAGAACTTGGAGTTTTCAGAGATGCTGATGTTCTGCATGGATCCACATTCCTTAGGAGAAAAACCAAAATGAAACAAAACAAAAAACCCACCACCAGAAAAAACTCTCCCCTTTTCTTTTTTTCCCCTGACAATAGTCACTTTTTAGTGGTGAGGATGTTCACTCAGGACAAGATAAAGTTAGTTTTAAGTCTCTGCTCTGCGTGGTTCAAACCAGGGACAGGAATCTGGGTCCCAGCATCTTCCCCTTAGGGTTAGGCTCTCTCATTCAAGCCAAAATTTATGCCTCAGGCAGGAGAGACTTTTCATCTCTAAAACATCAAACCAGGATGTTGCAGAGTCCTGCTTTTTGTCATATTTCCTGTTCCTGACACGGGGATTTTTTTGGAAACTCCTGGACAGCTCAAGCCCTCAAGACTTTGAACCATGGCATGGGCCACCCTTTATTCTGCTAACACTTGATTTTCTTTAAAATTTAGTCGTTTTCACGTATGCACAAAAAAGAAAATCCAACAGAAAGCACAGACCAAGCCTTGGCAAAACACTACAAGCTCCTGCTTCCTGCTTCTTCTCATCCAATGGAAATATTTTCCCCTTTTCCACGAGGTACAGACACGACCCAAACTTTTGGAACCCAAGTTGGGCTGATTCAGCAGCCCGGGTAAAACAATAAACACTGATCTAAACACAAAACCAGCACCCATGGTGTTACCATTATCAATAAGAAAATAAATATCTGCTCTCATGAGCCCCAAGTAAAAGCCCTTTTAAGTAAAAGTATTAGAAGAATATATCAGCTATAAGATATAACACAGGCAACTACTACCACAGGATGGGCATTTTTAACTTTCACTCTGAAATGACTGGATGATAAGAGAGTACAATATATATTTTGAATTCAGGGTGAGAAGATCTTTTTAATATAAGTGTTTTATGATGTAGTCATACATCATTTCTAACCAAAATGCTAAACAAAACACAATCCCTTTCTGAAACACAGATAATGATGGATTTTTGTTATTCTGTTTTATTCCATAAGATAATTTTTCAACCCAAACTTTTATTTTATTGATGGTATAAAGAAGGTCCCAGTACATCTTCTTTCATATCTGAGACACTTTCATGAGAATTGTGAGCTAAAACTCAAATGTCATTACACAGAAAGAATTCTTGGATATGTGATCATTTATTGGGATAGTCCCACGTGACGGGATTAAAGGAGATTAAAAGGACCAGGTATGTTTTGTGATTGCTCTGGCACTTGAAAAACCCTCTGATCTCAGAGCAGGAGTTTTGTGGGTATTATTATAATAATAACGGGGATCTTGGAAGACAGGAGGTGGATAAGCAGAAGGAAACTAAATCCAATAATGTTTGTACTGTCACAAAGCCAGGATGGTTTGGGATATGATTTAATCCTATGGAGCAGACCTACCTAACACTCCTAAGCAAGAGACAGACAAATAAATACACACAGTAAAATAGAAGCATATCTGCAAAGTGAAATCCCTCACTCTTCCCCAGGCAAAATATTGTTTTCCCTCAACTCCAAAATTCACCAATAATTGGGCTGTGTGTGCTGAGCAAGAATCCCAACAAATCTCTGCCTCCTCCACTTTATAGCCTCAGCAAAACACGACATCCAAGGAATTGCCTGTGTTTTCTGTCTCTTTCCTTGTTTGTTTTCATGTGTACTACCAAAACAGACTGTGCCAGTACCTATAAGGAACCAAAATATTTTAAGTGCTGACTACTGCAAAAATATGAAACACCTTTTTTAGTACTTGGTTCAAACAGAGGGATAAAGGGGGAAGGAAAGTGGCACTCCCACCACTCCAGTGGGGAGGATGAGTGGCTGCTCACTGCCTCATTGCCTTTGCAAATGCCTTACAGTGTCCACCACAAGATAGTTTCTCCCACAGCCTCTTGTCCCAGAGATGCCAAAGGTTGGTTTCACGTGCTATCAAGACAACCACATCCATTTTCTCAGATCAGTTTAACAGTTTAAAGTCTCTACTCCTTGTTGTCACCAGCAAATTCTGTCCTCGTGTGGGCTAAGCCAACCTCAGAGGCCACAGACCATCACATCACCTGTGTGCTCTGCTCTGCACCCCTCTGACCTCACACTTCCACCTGCTCTACCACTTGTTTGTTGAAGAAGAGAGGTTTTCTCATAAGCATAAGTCCTGCCTAGCATTCGGCATACAATTAAAAAAATAAAAGTTGAAACATTTTTTTTTTAAAAAAGACCTTTCCTGAAACAGCTGATGTTAGAATAGTGGTGTGAAGTTGTACAGATTTTATCACTTCTACGTGTTTCAAGAAAATGTGAATTGAAACCTCAATTTGTAACACATGCTGTAATCCATTCTTCTCATGAAGTCAACAGAGCAACACCGAGTTAGATGAGCTGGCCCATGGCAGACATCTGCAGCAGAGACCCAGGGCCTGCTTTTACAGCAGTTTAATAATAAATTAAAAAAACCCAGGCCTGTAGTTGTTCTTGTTTTGAGTTCTTACACTAACTACTTTGCCTATATACCTCCTGATGATTTTGGCTGTGGTGCCTAATCAGAACAATAGCTCAGAAGAAGCCAGCAGTGCTGGTTACAATTAGTTGGGACTATTTTAACTACCTGTTGGGTTATTACAGATTTAAGAAGGACTGGCTGATGAGAAGAGGGTTCTGGCAAAAAACATGTCTGCTGAGTTAGGGAGGCTTTGGAATTATTTTTTTTTTTAGATTTCCCTTTTAAGTTCAGCATCATGGTTTGCAAAGGCTGTTTTAAAAACCTAAGATACACTCCTTCCCTATTTTTCATGCCCTTTTCTGACCCTCAGCTCTCCAAGGCAGTCCATATTCCTTACTTACACACAGTGGCCAAGACAACAACATCCTGTCCCTGGCTGGCCTCGGAGCTCAGTCAGAACAGAAATAAAAACAATCTGAAGAACAAGTGCATCGCAGAATCAGTGTGATCTTCTCCTAAATCCTGCACGAAAAACCTCACAAAATCCTCAAGGGAAAGTTTGACTGTATTAACAAGAAAAAAAAATTAAAAAGATCTGTGAAAGAAGTTCCACTTAAAATAAAAAGCAGCAGAGACCAAACTCTGAGAGTCCAGGTTTTGAATGAGCTTTCATTATTCATTGACCCAGGTTTCTTCTTTATGTTATGCAGAAAGCAAAAGATTAAACTGATGCCAAAGGGAGTGGGGATGGGAGGGTGGGTGCAGTGGACAGACTGGCCCCACAGAGCTGGGGAGGGGGTGCTTTGACTGTGCTCAGGAAGAGGCTGCAGCACACTCAGAACTTCGCAGCACAAGGGTGCAGCAACTCAGCTAATTGGGGAAGATAAAAGGCAGGTTTTTATGAGACAGACACCATCATTATCAGAAATGAAGGATAAAAACTTGAGCAGCTACATCTTATTTTATCGCTGGGAAGTCTCAGAAGGAAAAAAGAATTATCAAAGTTTTTGATAGTTCCATTTAACCACAAGAAAACTATGTTAATGCAACCTTAAAGGTTTGACTGAAACCTATGAAATCAAGGCAACTCACAGTTCAGGCCTCAGCTTCCTCCCTAACCCACCTGTAGTGCCTGGACTGTGTGAGGCACAAGCACTGACTGATTGGGGACAGCGTTACCTATATGGGCAGATTATACTGCTGACTCCTGCAACCCCAAAACCAACACCCAGCACAGCAAACACAGCCCTTAGAGCTGCACATAAAGTGGTCTTACGTTGTCTATGCTTTTCCTTTGTTTCATGTAATGAAAATACAAAGGCAATAAGCAGTTTCATCATAAACCGACACAAAAATTCCTTCTCCAAAGCATGGCCAGGCAGCAAGAAGCAGGCACCTTAATGGCCAAGTTTAAAAAGCCCTGAAAGTCTGAGTTCCTAATGAAAATACTGACAGACCCTTAACCACACAGCAGCGTGAGCAGGCGCCACCATAATAACCATTTAAGCCCTCTTTTCTGAGAAAGGCTTGGCCCAGCAGAGCAGGAGGAGTAAACAGGGCTGGTAACTTAATGACCTTTGAGCATTAGCAGATGGCCTTTTTACGAGCACAGATTAGCAGAACATGGGAGTTTTTAATGGCCACTAACAGGTGCCAAGGCTGCTTTTCCCCCCTCTCTACCTACCCACAGCCAGTAAAGCACCAATCGGTCCCGCCCCATCCTTTATTTCTCTTTACACCCCAGCATCTTGGATGACACAGCAACATATGTCCTGCACCGTCCCGACAAAGCTGTAGGTTACAAAACCAAACAAGAGCACCTCACCTTTGGGTAATGGTGTTGCTAGATGAGTTGTCACCACGATATCTCACCTGAGGTGTGGCCGGTTCAAGGAGGATGATCAAAATGGTTGCCCCTTTCTTTCTGGTTCGAGGGATCCAGGAGGAAATCCCAGCAGCAGGTTCCAAAGCTGCTTGAAAGCAGGAAGGGGTCGAACAAAGCCAAGGCAGGGGATTCCCCTCTCTTATTTTTAACACCATGATGTTCACCTGTTACAGCCTTCCTGACCCCTTCCCAGCCCACTGCTCCCACCAGGTCCCTGTTTCCCTGGCTCTGCCCCATTAAAGACACCCCAGTATCTTTATCAGCTGGGCCCACAGCAAGCGTCCAGTTCATGATTCAGCAAATAATCCCTCACCCAGACTTACCCCGGCCCAGGAGCAACTCAGAACAGCACCCAGACACATGCAAGCACCAAAATGGCTCCTCTGCCTTTATCTCTGCGGGCGGGCAGAGAAAAGCCCTCACAATTATTTTCAGGTGCTGCCTGATTCGACACAGCTCAGGGGTTACGAGCCTCTCAGAGTCCGAAGTCACAGCAAGAGGCCTGAGGCGACCACGCCCTCGCCTCAGGTGCGGGGGGTCACACACAGGTGTGCGTCAGCAGGCACCGAGTGCGAAATTAAGGAAATTTGGGGAAAAACCAGTGAGAGCACGGCTGAGGAGCAGATCATGGCACCCTTCAGCCTTTGGGCTTCCCACTCTTGGCCTCTCTTCTCTCAGTCTCCCACTATGGGCCTCCAAATCTCTCTTAGCCTCCGCTCTCTTGGCCTCCCGCTCTCAGCCTCCACTCTCCTGAGAGCTGCCATATGTCAGTATCTTATTTTTCAGTAGAAAAAAAGATAACACGGTACAAACTCCAGATTTTGTAACGTGTGGTGGCAGTGCCAATCTTACAACTGTCAGGTTGGAGTCTCTTATTAGAAGGAACATATTATGGCTGGGATTTGAGGCAAAACACCGGGGAAAGAGATTGGAAAACTCAGGAAAAAAAAAAAAATCCTTGATAGAACAATTAAAATTTGCCATGCAGAGGAGTTAATCATGTCCAGAATAGAGTTCCTGGAAAGCAGCACTGTGAGACGCTTCATGCAAAGTACTGCAAGAAAACAGATCCCAGCCAGGACAGCATGAGGCAGGGAATGCTGGAGTCTGCAGAAAATGGTGCATTAAACTGTCCACCGTGTGAAATGACACAGGAGAGGGGACATGGAACACAGGGAAAACAAAATGGCAGCAGCAGTGCCAGCTCTGGGCTCTCCTGGCACCAGCTGCTGCTGGCAAACTCAGCCCAGAGAGGAAAAAGAGGGTTTGTGACTACGAATCCAGCCGTGGTGCATAAGTCAGTGTGGGGTCAACTCCACACATTTTTTATAGAAAAAAACCCCAGGTACAATAAGGAAGTGAAAAAGTTAAAGATGGAAGCTCCCAGCAGAGCAGGGCTGAAGGAGCCAATGCAGCCCTTCATCCTTTTGTACAGGTGTTTACATAGAGGTATAATACGAGAACCTTTCCCATTACCTAACTGAGAGATGCATTTGAAAGCTGGGCTAATGTCCAATGTGTTGGATATGTCCACAGGGTCATTTTCCTTCATGCCCATGATTCCCTTTAGGGACTCTCACCTGTAGCGCTGTTCGGATTGTGCAGCATTTCACAGGAAAATGCAATTTCTTGACAGTGTGGAGGTCCAGGGTCTGCACAGGTGCTGGCTGAACCTGAAGAAAAGAAGGATAAAAAATATAATCAGAGCTTCAAGAAACTTTGAGAAGAGTGTATTGCTGTGCAAAAGTGAAACAAAACATGAATTTGAGGTAAGAGAAAGATGTGCTAAAAGGCCCAATGGTCCAGTGACACAGAGCTTCAAAAGAAAAAGGAGTAACTTACACAGATGCCAGACCTGACTGGAAGGACTGATGTTTACAGACCATCCCAAAGAGAGGATTAAGTCACAGTCAATATAGTCAACTATGTCGTCAATACAGTGACCTGGGCTTTATGTGACAGATGTGGGGACCCACACCCTGCAACCAAGCCGACTACCTCAGTCAGGATGCCCAGGAAGAGGTTTGGGGTAGCATCCTGCTGAGCCCTGACCTCACACAGCCCTGCAGAGGCAGCACCTTGGAAATGCATTACAGGAGAAGACCAAGCGTTTCATCAGCTTCCAGCAGGAAAAGGGAGAAAGCCCTCTGAAGTGGGTGTTCTTCCTAGGAACACCAGGCCAGAGGAGGAGGGTGGTTATGCAGCTGAGCTTGCGGACAAGATACAACCAGAACTCATTAACTCACCTCTGAGGTGCTTGGTGGTGCCTTCAGGGAGACCACACAGCAGCACAGAAAAGCCCGGAGACTAATTGAACACGGTTAATCATTAGGTGGTTTGAGATACATTTGAATTTCTTTAATTGTGCTCATGTTGGTTGTTGTAGTTATTTTTGGCTGGGGAAATGGTAACTTGCAGGAACTTTGAAAAGAGATATTTGGAATGGACTCATGTCACTCAGGGTTGGGGTGACACATGGCTAAGCCACCTCAGTCCCCTGCCAAGCCCTTCTAGTGACTGCCACCATCAGATGGCAACCTGCTCTGGTACATGCTCTTGAAAATGGACATCACAAAACAAATGAGACCTGTGCCTCAAGCTATGGGAGGCGGATTTCTGCTGGAATCCACATCTGAAAAATAATTTGTTTCGTTAATGAAAACTGGCAGCAGGACCACAACCCTCCCAAATACCACAATGTAACTACAGAGCTGGAGGTCTAGGTTTTACCTGGCCTAAGACCTTATGAGCTGGAAATCTGCTCAGAAACTTCACCTCTGTAAACGTGGACGGATTTATGTTTCCACATCAAGACCTGGTTAATGCAGTGGATTTTTGTCCATGAGCTGAAGAGCAAGGCCGATTTAGTGCAATGGTATAACCGGTATAACCACATCAAAGACAGCAGAGAGACACTCATTTCCAGTGGAGGGTTCATTCATGTGACTGGTGTTTGCTGGAGATCCTGAGATTATGTGTACACTGAAATTTAAAGCGAAAGTGGGTGAAATTTAAGAGGACTGAGGCAAAGGGAAAGGCTTGCAGGAGCCTTTGCAAAGCCAACACACAGAGGAGTTTTGTTCCAAACTACCTCGAATCTTAAAACTATTTCTCCCACGTTTCAGCTCTCCTGGCTCAAGCTCTGAACACTGAGACCCAAGGATCTGCTCTGCAGAGAGGTAATTCCTGGTAGACAAATTCGTTTGTGGTGCAAGTCTCCAGACATTAAGGGTGTTATCCGCAGGGACAAATTTGGCCACTGGCATCCGTATTCAGCCCTGGATGAGCAGGAATGGCTTCCTTGACTTGCAGAGCTGATTTGTGCCAGCTCTGAATTTGGCCCTGTGTCTTTCTCTTTGTTCCATGTATAGTTAAATAGACAAGATGAAAAAACCATGACTAATTAGACTGTTAAATTAAACTGCTTTAAATTTATTTTATGTGATGCATAAAGTTCATAAAAAGAGGTATCCAGAGTAGTATCAGTGACCTTTCTCCAAGAGCTGCAGTCCACCCGGATGCTTTTTTGAACCAATTGGCTGAAAACTCCTGGATTTCTTAACACCTTTTATTCCCTCTCTGCCACTTTCAAACCTGAAGGATTTATTTTTATCAGTCCCTCACCCACATAATGACTTTAAAATTCCTTAGGTTCATACCTTAAAATATAGCTGGGAATTAGAAGTAATGCCAATTAACAAGTCAAGGCTCAAAGGCACTGATGGAGTTAGCTTGCACTTCTCCCTGGAAAACTGTCATAAGTATATATAAGAATCTGCACACCTCAGGATTTCTGTTCGGAGCACTGTGTTTCCAAGCACCTTTTCCATGATATTTGCGGCCTCACCACCACCATGGTACCTATGGATCAGACAGCCCTGAGCCAACAGGGAAGCAGCAAACACGTGACACCCCACAAGTGCCTCCCCAGGCAGTTGCCTCCCTCCAGGCTCCGGACTGGCAGCAGGTCCCAGCACCTCTGTTTGGACAGGCTTGGCTGGCAGGGCTGAGTTTGGACCCGCAGGTCTGTCCTCACCACACCAAAAAGGCAGTTTATGTGCTCCAGGTGTTGGTTGATTCCTGGATCTGAAAACCTGGAATTTCGAGACGGACAAAACCCCCTTATTTGATATGCCGACGTTCCTCCCACTCCCATTTACCAGGCACACAGATAAAAAGCAATTTGGTTAGACCTCGTGAGCCTCTGCTCCAGGATCTGGCACATGAAGGAGGCCAGAGTTTAGTTCCCAGGTCTGTCGGTGGCTTCAGGCAAGTTATTTCACTTTCCCCGATTCAGTTTCCTCCTCCAGTGGTGCTTGCAATACCAAATAGTGTATTTTCCCTACGGCCACTGAGCACTCTTCATTTTTCTGGGAAAGCTGCTTTCACCCTTCAGGATCCCCGGCGGGGTAGGGGTGGCTGGAGAGACACGGGGGGCATCCAGGCACCTGGGGAGAGGGGCTCACTTGGGAAATTTGGGAAGAGGACAGTTTTTTTCTTTTGCTACCAAGACCTCCTTGCCTCCTCTTGCTGCCACCAGTTCCACTGTTAAAATGACTATCCCTATTTCACAGTTGTTAGGAGTGATACTGGTCATTCAGCTCCCAATTCCAGGATCAGGCTTTCTTCCTGTATGTTGTCACCATCTGCTAAGCCCAGTGGCCAAGCCAGTCCGAGTCAAATTCTGCCTGCATGCACCTCCTGCAAGAGCTGCTGGTAGCAAAGTTCAGTCCCTTCTGAAAGAAAACCTCCATGAAACGTCCTCATATCCTCCCACATCACTAGCTGGGCAGGACAGGATTGTGTCCTTGTGGCACTGGGATGAGGCGTGTGGTCTTTCCATGCCTTGGGAAGACAACTGGGGAGGGCAGATGGCTTTTCAGAAGCCTAAAATCCTATATTGTGGCTGCGGCATCCCCTGCTCCTGCTGATGCTGCACTTCCCTGCTTTGTGCTCCTTTATTTGGGAAGGATGCGTTCCCAGCAAAGGTGTGAATAGCGCTCCCTTCGCAGCTAATCCTGACACGCCAGCGGCCCAAAGCACAGTGTATTGCTAAGCAACACTTGGCAAAATCCATGCCAGGTTGTGTCGGTCCCTTTTGATGTTTCACAGAAGCATTGTCATTTCCATCTCTGGCATTGTTTCCAGCATTTTGGGTGTCAGTGTTCCTGAAAACCATCACAGAAAGGATGTTTATTGAACTGTCAGAGGGTGAATGATTGACACTAGGCACAAGTACTTTTCATGTTCAGGTTTTGGCATGCCACAATTGGATTATTTCCTGATAAATGCCATCCAATTCTACCAGATGGACCACTGAGAGATATGCCAACCTGTGTGAGAAATGGAGTAGATGCTCAGTGCCACTTATTGGTAGATGTGTGCTTCTCCAGTCTATCCTTTTGTGTAGCTGCAGGGTATTTCACTGAAGTAGTGACTTTTGTGATGCTCATAATTAGAAGAGCAAGGCAATTTTCATTGTTGAGAAGGGTGGATTTCAATGCCCAAATCTGATTTCATTCACCTCAGAGTGGAAGTGCAATACCTGTTCTTCTCCTCTCAGATTTAATGTGTTCTCTGTGATCTGAGCATTAAAGAGCCATGAATTTTGAAAGTCAGGTATTTCTCATATATAAATAATTTCAATAAACCCATCCTCTGCCTTCCCGTTCATCTTTCCTAATGGCTCATTTACAGATCTGAATGCAATACAAGGATTGTGAGGCAGGTAAAACATCTAAGAGTGAATACATTAAATGTACAATCCAAAGTTGATTAAACAGCTGAATTAATTTCATTTAAGCTCAGCTGGAGAGATACCTGTGGTCTCAAGATGACGGGCAGACAAATGACAGCACAAGGGGACAGGGTGCCCCAGGGATGGATACCCACACCGGGGTAGGTGTCTGCCAAATTGCTCCTGGAGCTATTGAGGGTATGTAGGGAAGAGGGATTACATAGGAAGGGCTTTTTCATGGACACAGGGGACTATGCTGAGCAGAGGGGAGAAGGCAGGAACCATCTCCCATACCCTCACACAGGCACTGGGTGAGAAATTGCCACGGGGCACAGGAGCTTTGCTTGTTGGGTTTCAAGGGGGAGAGTTGCCTTTTCCTATTAGTTAGGGGTGATACAGGAGGAAATCCCTAATTCTGCAGGATGGAAAGTTGCAGGTCTGTGAAAACACGATTTTTCTCTCTGAACTGACCCACTAGCGAGACAAAAGAAACATGAAGTTATCTATTCCTGTAGTCCTCGGCACTTTAATATATACATAAAAAGCAGGGCCTTTGTACTACACCTAATGAGCAGAAGTGAATAATGTGGTATAATTAGCTTCCCTTTCTCAGCCTGCTCTCTCCGATATCTCAACACACTTCTGACAACAGCATGGTACAAGTGGTGACTGGTGCCTACATCTCAGATTTACCATCACTTCATTGTTCTGCGCTCACACATTTTTCATCTCTGCCATTATGAGGGCCTCTCTCCGCCGCACTTATTTCTGCATTTTAGCCGTTGGCTTAGTCACTGCCAGCTAAAATGAAGCATAGCTCCACCAGAGGCTTCGGGGAGGAGCGGCTGTTATTGCACTGTCCTCTCTCCAGGGACCTGCGGTCAAACCCTTGGGTGCAACACGTGCACACGACACCCCTGAAAAACGTGGCTGACTGACAGCTCAGCCCTGCCATCACCTAAAAATAACAAGTGGAAAAACGTACAGTCCTTTTTTTTTTTTTCTTTTTTTTTTTTTTGGCTGGCCTTGATTAACTAAGGCCTTGATTTTGCAATGGTTTGTGCATCAGCCGATTTCTGTGTCTCACCGGGGCTCGGGGATCACAGAGTTGTTAATTTCCAAAGTTCACGAAGCTCTGAGAAAAAGAAATGTATACAAAATAATACAGCTCCCTGCAGCCTCCAACTTTTCCATAGGAAAATGCAGAATAATAGCCTTTTTTGTTTTGCTGTCCTTACAAAAGGGAGTTGAGAGGCAAACTGATGATGCAGGACTTGCAAAAACCAGATAGATCAAAAAATCCTGCTCCCAAAACAACCCCCTGTAAAATGATGTTACTGGAGTTAGTTCCAAGAAAGTAACTGTGATTTTATTGCAGGTTTGTTAGTAAGCTTATAAATCAATTCAAAACCAAGCCTGTTTAAAAACCTGTTATGCAGAGATGCAGTAAAATGAAACGCACGTAGATAATACCACTGGTCTTGAGAACTTCAGAATTTCCTTAAAGTAATAACTTTAATTCAGTTCTTTCTGGCATAAACTTTTTCATCCCATTATGTCAAAAACTGTATTATCCATCCATTTGTCTGTCAGAACGATTCCCCCTGGGCCCATATACCACTGGTTCTTCTATTCTAAACCTCCCCATTACATCCTGCTATCAAGAGTCACAATTTTCAGCGAAAGTCTCTTGTGACTTTTGACAATGTTTTACAGTGAACTAGACCAGGAAGCTCAGAGTTAAAGGAAATCTTCCATTCTGGCAATGAATATGTAATAGGCATTACACTGTGCAGTACACCAAAAATGTAAGGTTCATTAAGTCTTTCAAAGGCAAGAACTTCCATGTAGCTTTGAATGAACCTGTCTTCGCGATGGCATTAGCAAATGATATTTTTGGGGCAGGAGATATTAATACTACACATTAAGGAACAAATTTGTTTAAATGCTCTATAGCTATGCATGGATGCAGATGATCCAGGAATAAATAAAAAGTGAATAGTCGTCCAACTTTATATGTAAATTGTCTTTGGCTTATATACATAAGAATGCTCTTTGCTACTAAATTCCTTCATATTAACAAGCAGGAGTGTAACTAATATATAAAATAAAGTCATTCTCTTTAATGAGAATGCTAAATATTTTAAAGAAATGCACAGCTATGAAATATTGTCAAGGGCATTTTTATACTTAAGTTTAAGAACACTTATGACTTAACTGTTGAATAATTTAACACATTCAGCCTTGAAGTACTATTTATGTATGTTTTTTAATGTTCATACTTATGTAGGCTTTTCTTTGCTCAGGATTTAGGACCTTTGATTTCTGTTTATAAAATTTACATCTTTAATCTCCCGGCTCTGCGCGTTTCCCCATTTGACTCCTGCAACAATATAGGCAAAAAAAAACGCTGAGAGGAAAAAACGAGCTAAAAGCTTCGTGCAGCTTGGAACAGGGGCTGTGTGGATTTTAGCAAACATAAGGACAGATTTTAAGGAAATGAGCTCCAAGTAGAAAACCTCGATAAACATGAGCCACCTGTACAGCTCAAACGGAGGATTTGCAAATGAGTTTATGAGCTTTCTCTGAGAGGCAGAGAAAGCCCCAAGAAGCGCCCGGCTCACCGTGGGAAACCTGATTTACACCACACACAGGTCCTTTCGGGAAGCCCCATGCCCAGGCACCCGTGTGCTGGGGGGCAGGGGAGTGGAATTCCCCACGCAGCACCTGCGTGGGTGGTGGGACACAGCTGAGGGTGGGGGGAAATGCCACCCAGAGCTCCCGACCCCTTGCGGGTCCCCGGGGTCTGCCCGAGCACAGACCCACTGCCACGTGAGCGGGGCAGGGACAGTGATCCTGAGAGCGCTTGGCTTTAAGGCTAACCTACCTCCACGACTGATCACCACAGGCATAAGTTTTGCTGAGTGATGGAGCTCTCCCCGCAATCATGATATTGCACGAAATTTGCTCTGGGATAAATAAAAACATCGACCGAAACTGTTTACAGCGTATCTTGTCACCTTCCATTACGGTCTCTCGCAACACGCTGATGTTTCGTGACACAGCAGATGTAACTTGACATGTCATACACCGAGCAGCGACTTTCAGGAATTTCTAAGACACTTTTCTTTCAAAAAGCAGCGTCTCAACCAGACAGTTGGTCCACGAGTGCATTTAAAACCGAGGCTAGAAAAGCTGGGCTGAGATGCGAAGAGCTTTGCACGCAGAATATTTGGTTTGACTTTTCTTCTGTATTTTATGTGCTACAAGCCATAGGCAGGGAGATGGACAGATCATCTAGCACGATGGATGAGCTGCTGCCAAGCTGATGTTACTGTATAACTATGGGCCCCTCAGTACCCATTCTGCCTCTGATAGTCATCACTTGCCAGTGTCCAAATGGATTATATATATCTGGCATGTTTATGGTATAAAGGAAGATGAATCTGAATATCTGCGAACCTTGGGCTCACAGGATGATGCATTTGGAAGGGAAAGCAAGTTTTTCAAGGGCAGAAAAAAAGTTAGTAGGGCTTTATCAAAGGGAATTGACCTTACACTTCCTCGCATCAGGCTGTACTACTACACGTTAAGAGATCACTTACCCAGGGAGACAGAAGGAGAGCGTTAGGATTAAGAGTAAGAACCACCACATATTTTAGCACAGGGACGTCTCTCTAGCTGGAAATTCTACACAGCAGTCACTAGCACACCAAGCTGAGTAATTTCTTTAGTGCTGATGTTTATTCAGACGAGCAAATCAGCAGAAGTAGTCACAGGGACTTGGTAGTGGGGGTTTCGTGAAGTCAGATCATGACTGAGCGGGAGGCACTTGAGGGAGAAGAACTGGGGGTCCTGGCCTGCCCTGCAAGAGACACCCCACTGAATCACAGCACCGAGCAAAAGCAGCTGCTGGGCCACATCAGCTTCCCTGGTGGGTGCTCTGGGACGTGGCTGCTTTCTAGGTCATGGGCACTGTTTTTTCAGGAGAGGTAAAACAGAGAAGCATGGAAGACTAGAAGAACTGCGAGACGCAGAACTATGTAGGATTTAAGACAAGAAAACTACTCCCTTGCTGCTCTGGACCAGATCCTCTGGCAACGGCGATGGGCTCTCAGCACTGAGCCCATTTGCACTGACTCAGCATCACTGAAATGTAAGTATTGCCCCCACTGGGGTCTTTAACTCTGCAGCGCTGTCAGCACGGTCTTTGCATCCCAGGAAGGAGGTACCTAATTTGCTCAGAATCACCGCTTGGACTCACTCTGCCTTCACTTTCCAACAGACCTGAACAAGGAGGCAATTTTGTTCCACAAAAACAGCATTAAATGAAAATATGTAAATAAAGAGAGAACTGGAGAGTGAAAACACTCATCATCTACCCTAAACTAAGCGACTCAGTGCATGTCCTTGGGATATCGGCAAAAGGATCCAGAAATCTCAACAGGAAGTCAAAGTTTACAACAGGAATTCAAGACAAAACGAATACTGCAGCTGTAATACACAAACTCACAGCCTTGCCAGGCCTCACTCCTTTAAAAAACACTGAAACCTCTGGATCTCATAGTTTCAAGGACCTCTTTTCCAAGAGTACCTCCTGTAAAGCTTTATTTCCTTTTGAAGTCTGCTTTCTACTTTACTCTGTTTTTTTGCTAGGAATATATTTAGGTAGGAACTGGCCTTTACATCCACAGGCAGCCGTGGCTATCAGTCAATCTATCAGCAAACCGCTCATGAAGTTCACTACACAAAGGGTTAGTGCAGCTAGTACCACAATAATGTAGAAACAGAAATATTACAAAGTAAAGGCTTATAAAATAATAAAAATTCTACTTAGTTCAGATACCTCCCAGTGCCTTTGGCAAAATACCTTAAGCATTCCACATAAGGCGGGCATTGTCTTTATAAGATGGCACCTCATAAAATGGTATTAAATATCACCAACGGGGCTTCATATTTCATCCAGCAGGGTTTAGGCCAGACATGTTCTATATCACACATTATTAGAATGACATCTGCTTTGCAAGTTGTGTACCCAGGAGCATACCTTGATAACTCATTTCAGCACTCATTCTCGAGGCTTCTGTGGCTTCGTAATACCTAATATGTTTAACTCATTTTGAACAGAAGTCTAAAGCCTGTCGTGGCCCTCTGGCCAAAACTGTAGCTGTCAGGCAACGGAGCCAGCTATCAAACATTACTCATTTATCATTAGTGGTGATGCAGCTGTACAGAGAAATGTACCCACTGAAGTGAAGGGCTGTCAATTGTTCCCTGTATAATACTCCTCTCCTCAACAGGGCATTTCTCCATGGATGTATAGCTAGTGCACTTCGCTACTTCCCCATAGCGCAGAATTTATAGTAGCAAGGAAATGGGGGACATATTTTCATTCAAATGGGTCTGCCACGAGATGAATAAAGCAATCATCAATAGAATCTATAAGCAGAGATAGGTGGTGTGATGTTTATAAACATCACACATAGGCGTGTATCCGTATCAGGGTGGGCGTACATGTGCACATACACACATGCCGTGTTTATAAATAAACTCTCTAGATCTGTATTGGTATTTAAAAACTGGCACATGATCAGTACCAAAGGCCCTGCTTCCTCTTTGCTCACCATTTCCATAAGAAGACTGGAATGTGCAATTTAGGCTTCAAATTTCCATGTCTATTCTGCTTGCAAAACTCAAACACACGCTACCTTGAACTTCACTATCCTCAACTCCGCTCCCCAGGGAGGAAAGCAGCCAGATTAAATCTATATGAGAGATCTCCTGACTGCAGACACTACTGCCTTTATTCACAAAGGCAAAGCACAGCAATGGTCTGGGAAAGCACCACAGTTAAGATACTATCTTCAGGCTCCTTTGAACCACTGCTGCATGCAAATATTTGTACACATGCATTATGAAGAGAGTGTGGCACAAGTCCCTGAATTTTGATTTTCCTCTGTACAAGTGAGATGCAGAGGAGCAAGACAGACTCTGGTGGCGAAGAGCAGAGCTCTGGCTCCCACGTCTGCCTTCCCACTGCCTCAGTGTGGCTTCTCCTCTGGAGCCCATGAAGGCCAAAGGGAATTTGCTCATTCCTTTCAAGGCATTCACACAGCTACAAAAATATCAAACGTGAGTACTTCAAATCAGGAATCCAAATCCACCTCCAGCAAACAACCAGAACAGAACTGTTGCTCACATGTTAAATTCTGCACTTAGTCCACCTATGCCTAAGCTTCTGGCAAACAGAGGTGGTCATGATGCTCTGTGCCTAGAAAATGGTTTTAGCTCTTTAACTGAGGAGCAACCACAACCATCCTGTGAGTTGAGCATTAAGGTTGGCGTGACCTGGAGCAGATGTGTTGCAAAAACCTCAATTTTATACCCGAATTGCCAACCATCCCAGATTCACCCCAAACAAGTTTGCTGAAAAATCACGTGAGCTTTCTCCAAAGAACTTCAAGAAGGCTTTTTATTGAACATGGTGCAACTAAGAGATTGAAAATCCACGGTCAGGAGGATTTTTGTTCCCACTTTAGGCCTTGTGCAAAATATCCATGAATTCTACCATGGATGAAGCCATCTTGTTAACAGAACAGCAGCTAAACAACTTTATATGTGTTATTACATATTTCTGGAACAGTTCCACCATGGGTGTAGAAACCCACTGACCAAAACACAGCTGCACTTCAGTTCTGACCCAAGTTTAAACATAGTTTCTAGCACCAACGTGGTTCTCATCCATAACAAGATGAGTAACAGGAAAAAGGAGGAAAAATGCAGCCCTGAAGGTTACAAACATGGGACTGCTTGTGGGGAAAAGCTCTCCACCGGGACGAGCCAGCATTAAACACAGGAAAACTTGGAGGTGCCCGGGGCAGCTGTCTCTTGAAGGGATGCCACTGAGGAGTGGCCTACTTTGTGTGTGCTGAGGATCTTCTTTTTCCTCCTCTTCCCCACTTCTGAACACTATTTACATGCCATGGCGCAAAGACTGCGCACCATCCATCCCTTCTGCTCTGACCACCGAGCCAGAAGGCTTTGCATTACTTTAGAAACACAAGGACATTCTGTGCCTTGCTGAAAATGAACGCGGCAGAAAGGAAGATGATGAATGACAAAGTTTTCCTGGCAGATGCAGGCTATAAAAAAAGATCATGATGTGGTGAAACAAGTCTAACCAATGGGGCTTGCCAGAAACGCGGTGAAACAGGCTTCCAGTGTAAAAACGACACCATCAAATTCATAAAAGAAAAAAAACAAAGCCAAACAGCCTGAAGCCTAACAGGCAAGCAGCAACTTGGGGCACAGTGGAATACTAAGGAAAGTGGAAATAACCGCTTTTGCTTGTGATTTCCCTCCTCTACAGCCCATGGTCTCCCAGGGAAAGGACCTGGCACCTCACTGGCAGGGTGCAGATCCGAAGAGCAGACAGTGGCACCTGCTGCTGACAAGCTGGGCTGGGACTCATCACGCTCCACAGAGCAGGACCAGGGCTGTCAAGATCCCTCTTTGACCTGATCTGACCTTACCTGCACTTCCAGGTGCCTCTGGAGCCTGATGATTTCTTATTACCATGGGCCTGACCACAATAAACTTGGATGCATTGGTGTTCATTCCTGAGCTTGCTTATTTAATGTTGGAATGGGCAGAGGAGCACTGCAAGGAGGTGGTTAATGGTGGGTCCATTGCCCACATTATATTTCTAAAACAGTAAAACTCAGCCTTTGAACAGGACCCCTCCTTTCTTTTTTTTTTTTAGCCAAACCCTGGACAGAATCCATCTTTCCAAGTCAGAAGGGATATACATGACTGTGTAAAATCCCAGGAGCCTCTCCTCAAAACAGCCACAGAGGTTTGCAAGCAAGTCACAGAAACACCCTCTTCACCCATTCCCCCGGGGCTGATCAAGCTCCCTCTGCAACACTCCCAGCTGCTTTGTGCTCAGAGGGAAACAAGACCTGAGCACAGGCTTTTAAAAATATTACAACTAGAACATGCAGGAAAATTCTTAACTTTTTAAACGCTCTTTTTGTAATATTACATGTTAGGAGAAATGATGGGTTTGGTTATGACTACCAAGTTAAGCAGGGGCTGGAGAAGCAAGCTGTCAGCTCTCATAGGAAACAGCCACAGCTGAGCTCTGTGTGTTAAATATCCCTGAACAGGGAAGAGCTGAATTCAAACTGCTTTGGGTGACTAAAATGAACTTGATCTTATTATTGCACCATGACTTTTGGGGGGTTACTTTATCTCCTGTATGAGACTCATCTTTCTTGTTCCTGTTCTGTGCCCTTGTAACCCCACTGCACCCCAAATCCCCTCTGTTCCCTAATCCAGGTGTCCTTCTCTCTTTAGACTGTGCTCCTATCACCTGCTCCCGTTCCCAGCTGTACCACCACCACTTTACTTCACGAGGTCTCCTCAAAATCCCTGCAACACTGCTGACCTGCTTTGGGCAGAGATGCTGGGAAAACAGTAACAATAATTTGGTAGCTGGCAGCCTCAGGGACCGGCCGGGAAGCGGCCGAGCAGCGGGGCAGCAGGAGGGCTGGGAACCACGCTGTGCTCCTGCTGCCCCATCCCTGCAGAAACCACCTCCTGCCCCGAGTTTCTGTGTGAGCCTCTCTGGCTGCTGAGAGGGGTCAGTGTTCATTTAAAACACGCCTCAGTGCACTGCCGTTTCCCACAGCTCTTCGAGGTTTGCGTTATGATACAGCGGGTGAGTCATGCACAGATTAGTCATGGAGGAGATTTATTCTTGTCTGCAGAAAGTCCGGCATGACTAAAGACAATGTAAGTTTGGCACCAGCTTGTTTCGGTTCTGGCCGGTGCCAGAGCTGAGCTGTGCCTCATCCCCAGGTGTGCAGCTCAGCCTGGTGAGGCCAACAGGGCCACGTCCCGTTTAATGCCTTTCTACCAACACCAAAACTTCAGCAGAGCCCGTGAGGGCAGTACAGAATGAGACCAACCCATCTCACAATCTTCAGGTTAAAATAATTGATTATTAACCTTCACCAGACCAGGCTACTGGTGTGCAAAAGGCTCCAAGTCCTAGTGAATCCTCCACGTCTCCCACCAAAGCTTACCAGTCACTTGGATGAGATCTTGGCTTCATCGAGGCTGGTAGCAAAACACTCATACAAGCCTAAGGTTTTATCCCAAAGCAGTCAAACTGTGCAGGAATCTAACTTCCCTGCACATCTACCAGTCCCAGAGCAGCAACCCTCCAAATTACTCCTGGAAATTTTTTTTTAACTGCAAAAATTGCTTTTTTGCATTTCATGGGCACAATAAGAGATCCAGCAATAACAACACATTTCTGACTGGGAAACTGTCTGGAATCCTGCTGCCACAATGCTAACTTTCAGGTAATTTTTCTTGGATGAGTTTACATAGTTAAGTGTAAAATCCTACCTGCTGACTGTGGTGGTAGTCACAGGTCTGTGGGACACTTCGTCAGAACTCGGGCTTCTGAAACGAGAAAATGTTTTCATTCATATTTTAAAATTCCATTCATTAACAGGTGTATAAGGTTTGACTTCTTCAAAGTATGCTGCAGACACAGCCTAATAAATCTCCATGACACCTCACTGCATCTCCATTTTATAGATGTGGTGATTCGAATATATCCAAGTGAAATGACTTGCCCAAGGCTAATGAAGGAATCAATGTCAGAGACAGGATTAAAAGTAGAAAAATTCCTGGCCCCCAGTCTCATAACCTAACTGTGGTCTGCATTTCACTCATATGAAAACAGGAAAGGGAAACACATCTATTTTGAATATTGTGGAGAGTAGTTCAGAGCAGATGGGCAGCCTGATGTTTTAAAATTGCTTTACTTTGTCATAAAGTATCAATAATACACAGGATGTGGTTCTTGTCCAAGAGAATACCAAGGTGTGAACAGCACAATATGTGTCACTGGTAGCTTTTAGAGCAGCACAGGTAGCACTAAAAGAATAAAATAAGGACAGTCTTTTGAGATGTCTCGCTTGCCCTGCTCCTTAAAACGAATTTTTTCCTGTGTGCTACATAGTCAGTAAAAGCAGCTTTGAAGCTGATGAATACCTGTTGGGTAATGAATCTGTACCGAGACACCTATTGTCACATCTCAGAGGCAGAACAAGAGGCTGTAATGCCCATTGCTCAAATTTTTTGGTGGGTCTACCCACCTCTTTCTTAGATGCTGACACAGAGCGAGGCAGCATCTTCTCTGCCGCCAGAACATAACGGGAAGACAATGCACCTGTCTGGCTGTGCAGAAGAATAATTTAAAGGAAGGGAAAAAAAAAAAGGAAGGTACACTTGTGTCATTAAATATTGATGAGTAAGATTCATTGAGTGAGTTGGAGACAGTAGGATATGGCTTGAAATAAAACCCCATGAGGGCCACACCCCCTAGTATGCCCAGGGCCATCCCTTTAAAGGTAGGACAATTATAATTAATTGAGCAATCTGACAGAAACCATACATCCCTACACTGGAGCAGAAAGTGACACTGTGCATGGAGCCATCATGGACACTTGAAGGGTTAATACTGGTTCACTAGACCAAGGACAGTAAATTCTGCCTGTGGCTACCACCAGTCTATTGTATTATTATTGCAGGCTTTAGAAATAGCTTTTAATTTTAACCCTTTCCAGCCCTCCCTACTATTTTCTCTTTATAAATAATTGGCATTGAATAAAATGGCATGAAATCCTCCCAGTCCTACCCTTCAATGATTTCTTGTCACCTTCAGCATTTAGAATACTGTGCAGAGCAAAAAAAAAAAAAAAAAAATCCAAAGAACCTGGGCCTTCTTTACCTGTAACTTTTAATGTTGCCACAAAACCGGGCCCCTTTCATTTTGTTGTGATCAGTCCCCACTATTTGCTGCAAGGACGAAGAATCCCATCCACCACTTACTGGAAACCATAATGTGAGTATTCAGAGTTGTGACAAACACACAGACTGAATACAGATAGCCGTGTCCCCCCTTCAGTCTTCCCGACACCTGCATCCATTCACCTGACTACATTTTGAAGATGACGCACTGGGAATTGTTCACGCCTGTAGGAGCTGACAAATCAAACACGCAGGAACCATTGGTTACCTGTAATGCAGAAATCTCCTTCTGGATAACGATTTCAGCAATATGCTGAGCACATCCTCAGCCTTAGACAGGCTAAAGAGAAACAACCAGTGGAGAAGGGATTATATAAAGGAGTGCAGGGGACAGCAGAGGACTGACTCAGTGACCCAGGAGGTCCTTTGCAATCCTATATTTCTAGGTTCATCTCTTCATATTGAAGTTGATGGGAGACATTTCCACCGACTTCAAAGGGCTTTTATCCAGCCCCAGTTTCATTTCTTTTCAATATATAGATGCAAGAGTAATGTCACGCATGATTTTTGTGAGACATGCTAATATACAATCAGTTCTGGGAGCAGCAGAATGAACCCAGGTAGATAAATTGTTCATCCCAAAATGCTAAACATGCCAGGATCTGAAAAATATATCTCCTCGTATCTAAAGTGCAGACAAGTCCAGAAATGTCACAACTGGATTTCCAGTCATCATTAGCCATAATCAATTATGCCAAATAAATTGACCCGTTATCTACTTGCACTTTCTGCGAGCTACAGGGACAAGGTGAACAAACATTTTTGACCAGGGGATCAGCTCAGCACAAGGCTGGCCCGTGTTTCCAGTAACAGGAAGGAGTGTCCCAGCATGAAACCTGTAGCTATATCAGGAAGGTTATTTAACGTAAATGGGATGTTGCTTGTTAGAGACACGAGCCACAAAATGCTCTGGAAAGAATTGTGGAAGCCCAATGTTGATGAACACAGAAACAAGGAATGAGAAGGTAGAACTGGACTGGTTTATAATTACACGGTGTTTTCTCTTCCTCTCTTTTTTCTCTGAGCAGGCATTCAGCCTGCTCAGCAGAGTCACTCCAATATGTTATCTAAGGGCTTCATCTTTACTTGTGAGATTCCCCATCTGTGGCCAGACTGTGCCACTGCCTCGTTCAGCTGAGCAAGGGAACATTCACTCGCTCGCTCAGATCTTGGGAGACAGGTCTTGCTCTAGAGCAACAAAAAATGAGCTGCTCCTTAGTCAGGTCTGAACCTTTGCACTTAAGTCAGCCTTTGATGAAACTTTCCTCCGGATTTGAACGCTGCTCTTTATAGCTGGGCAATCTGCTGGCTCTGTCCTTTTTACTCCTTACACTGGCATGATTCTGATCTATGTGGTGGTCTCACATTTTCCTCTAGAGCTTTCTGCATCAGCCTTGTTTCCAAAGCCCAATAACACAAGCAGTGATTTCTAACTTGCAGTTGCTTCAGAAGGATGGATGTTCAGACATAATCAGTCCATTTTGCTATTTTTTCACCTGTTATACAGTAGTTGCTCCTGCTATTTTTTCACCTGTTATACAGTAGTTGCTCCTGCTGTTTGGATGCTGCTTCTTTACTCACTTTCCTTTCCAATCTCTTTTGTCCTCATAATGCACTGTAAAACTTTAAGTGATTTATAAAACATGGAAAACTGTATCACATCCAGTTCAGTTCTCCTTAAAGCAGAGTCATTTCCTCCTGTTGGGTTGAAGGTGCCTCTAATGAGGATGTTCCATGGAAGGATTCAGCCACCCAGGAGCATTTACTTTGACTCCTCAGATGTGGTGGGTCTTTCACATGACCAGGGCAGAGAAATGACACCACACCATGAGATGGCCATGATGCTGAGATAACCCTGACATGCGTTCAGGGGTTCTGAGTGCTTTGGGGCATCCTTGTACTATGTGAAGTAACATACACAGGATCCACAAGCAGCACAGGTCTGATGGAGTCAGATGGAAGCATCATTCCCAGGTAGCCCATGTTTGGGTGCCCATCTTTTCACACAGACCTGCAGAATTGCTCCAGTTGACTTCCTGATTATCTCACCAGCAGCCACACATCACAGAGGAAAACAGTCCTGGTTTGCTGTAATTTGCAAGTGTCATCTCCTACCAATGGAAAGAGGAGCACGGGAACAGCAGAGCTGAGCTGATTTGCTCTGGCACCAGTATTCCAAGATATACCTATGACTGTCACATAAAAATTTAGTAGATAGCATTCTTGCTTTTTATTTGATTTTTAGCAGGTCTCTCCACAATAAATATAAGAGCAGAATGCATAAACAAAGTGCCTGGCACTAACAGTTTATCTTGGTGACGGAAAATTTGATTGATGGTAAGTTCAGAAAGTGGCAAATTTTCAACACAGGGCTAAATAACCTTTAGTTGTTGATTTTAATTATTTTATTTTTTTTTAGCTCAGTTTCTCTCAGCCTTCACATTTCTTGTCTTGAAGCTGCTTTGTTCCAGTGTTCCATCAGCTGCTGGCTGAGGGGAAAAAAACCGCTGCCCTATTTGATCCTTGTGTATTTTCACTGATCAAGTTTCTTATTAGCAGGTTAAGAATTAAATTAAGAACTTTTGCACGTCACATTGCTTCTTGTTGTCTCTTTCTGGGACAGAACCTGTGAGACAGACCTTTCTGCTTGTAAGATGCTAATTTTGAACCTATCACTGTTCCTGCAACACCGAAAGAGTGGAGGGGGGCAGGCACACAAGAAGAATGAGGTAGCTCAGGGGAGATGCCAGTCAAAGAAGCTCCATTCATAAGGCATAGAAGGAAAGATTATTTTACAGAGGGGGAAATTGAGGCACAATCTTACAGTGATTTGCGTCCAGGAGCTTCTAGTAGGAGGATGGCTGAAGGGCAAGCTCAAGTTGGACCCCATGGCTCCTAATCTCGTGCCTTAGCAACAAGACCACTCTCCCTCTGCACGCAGGCTCAGAGAGAAGCTGTGCAACCTTCTAGGAGGGAATCCTTGCTGGATTAAGCACTTTGCTTGCTTTCCTCTTCTCACCTCTTTCCTCCTTCAAAGCATGGAGGATGGGGAGGGGGCCAGACAGTGAAACGGTGCCCACCCCCCCCTCACTCTTCAGCCCACCCCACACCCAGCGGGGTCCTGGGGCTCCCCAGTGGCCCCCGAATGCCCGCACCCCTCGGCCGGGGAGGAGGGATATGATTTGTAATTGCAATATTTTCATTACCGTCTCTTAGTTCTTTGCACACTAATGTCAAGAGCTTTGTCTTTGTAGTGTTATTGGCATTTTTCATCATATTCATGAAGTGTGGGTCAATTTTCTTCAAAAGGCTCACTTCGCCAACTTGCCACAAAGACAGACAGTAATAAATTCTACTAGTGCACAGCGAAGGCTTCGTAGCTGCAAGCAACAATAAAAAGCAATGAGCTGGGTGTCACTAAGTAACTCCAGTTTACACTGCATTTTCTTCTTTTATTGAAAACTCAGAATATGAATTTATTAATGAACACACAGGCCTACTTTGAAGGGGTGGGGTGTGGGGGGGGGGGGGGGGGCCCAAGTCAATTTATTTGGTATTCACACAGTGTGTGCCTACATTGTATTGTTTCATCATTTTATGGCCAGGCACAGCTTGTTAGGCTGTGGCCCTCCAGAAAAAAGCAGGCTCATATAGCAACACCTTGACGTAGATGTACAGCTGCTTTCACTGTGGCTGTCTCACCTTTAGCCCCGTCTGTCTACTGCCGGCTTTCATTTTCCGCATTCATACATCAATAAGCTTTGCATGCTGACACCTAATTTTGCAGGCTACTTTGGTTATGGAGGCCATGTTTTGCATATCACTACCCACCCCCTTCTGACATCTACTGCCTTTAAAGAGGGAGAGAATAGAGAGAGCACGAAAGAGGGATTCTTTTCTTCTCAGCCTAATCAGAGATTTCTTTATATTTGTCAAAAGCAGATCTGCCAAATCAACTTTAATTGATTCTTCCACAGTTCTCATGTATGATTTTTGAAGGACTGGGCTTGTGTTCCAAGACACAGTGTTGTGTTTCAAACAAATATGAGGTTTCTACAGTAAATCAAATTTGGATGCCAATTAGTTAGCATTTTCCATTCCAATTAAATTTGAGACCTTTCTGATTTTGAAAGACTTGTGTGTCTATGCCTCTGTGTGTGTGTGCGTATGGATGTGTGTGTGTGCCTATCTGTATTTTAGAGAGGCAGGAAGATATATACATATAAAATATTTAATGTGCTCTCGGTGGTCTAATAAGCAGGGAGGGGTCAGAGCCACCCATTTAAATATACATTTTGGAGGATTTTTATTTTTTTTTACCTTGTTTATTTCACAAGGGCTTGCCAGCCCATTCTAACCTGTTATGTGACACCGCAAAGGTTTTTACTTCTCAGTCAGGTGGCTAATGTCATTATATCGTTGACAACTCATAAAATGTTATAATCTAATAGGGCTTTCCCTCCCCACACACACATAGTGAAAGCTCATTGTAGCAAAGAAAGGATTAGGGGCAAAAAGCAAGATTAATGGTTAAAAAAATGGAAGCAGGCTGAGTCCAGATAGAACACTGTAGCTTAAAAACAAATATAATTTGTATATTAAAATGTGTCTTGATCTTCTCTAGATTTACTCTAAATAAACCCAGCATACAATACAAGGGATTTCTTACTGGATATTGCATATATTTCAGCAAAGTCTACATATTTGGTTTGAGTCAATTTTTAAATGAATTCCTTTTATGACTAAAAATCAGTTTTCAGGCAGACTCAGAATACAGAGACTAAGACTGAATCTCACACTACAGGGATGGGAAGGAAACAAAAGCTTGGTTAGATTAGGTAGAACTCTCACGTGCAACCACAGCCAACCACAAAACTATCCTATAGCATCAGCGCTGGGAGAAATCTTCCTGGCACCCAGGGGTCTGATTGCCACAGAAGGGGCAAACCTCCTGCCAATAAGTTTTACCCTCTTGGGTCCCCAAAAGGACCTCAGGACAGACAGACAGCCCAGCTCCAGCAGACACCAGGAGCAGGCAGAGGCATTCCCATTCGCTTCCAAGGACTCAAAACCACAGCGGTGAGGAATTCACCCTCAGCAAAATTCAGGTGGCAACAAGCACACGCCCGCACTTCTTTGGGAAGGAGATTAATTAGTTCCTTCCTCTTATAAAACATAAATAAAGGAACAAAGACCTGAGCTTGAAAAGGTGAGAAAATCCAGGCATGCTTGGCCAGCAGGGAAAAGCAATAATCTTCAGGTAGTTTGGCGCTAGAACGCCGAGTGTTTTGTTCCTACTACATACAACTACTGCCCGACACGACCAAAAGCAGGAAAATGAGAAATTATGATGCCTGTTGAACACCACTGACATATCCACAATGTGGCATCCCATGTCAATTAGCATTCCTGCTTCCATAATTGTTATACAAGGGGAAAATCTGCGGTATTAAACTGCCCTCGGATTCACGTCTCTGGACAGGCTTTGTTTTGTGGAGTGTTTAGTGCACATAAAATAAAATCCATGGGAAATCTGGCTGGCATGAGACCCTTGATGGGCTTGTGTTCGGAGAGTTTTTATATTCAGCCAAATATGGGTGGTTTAGGTTAAATTTTTCAAGCCAGCTTCTCTTTATACCTGGGTAAAACCAAGTCTTCTGGGTGGAAAAGCTGCAGATTTGCTGATAGCTGAGATTTTGACTGGACTGAATGGGCAAGTTGAGGAGGAAAACTACAGAGCAGTATGCAAACATTTTGCAACTCTCAAAACAAAAATGTCTCAATTCTTTAGTGTGAAATCTCTTGGACTGTTATACTTTTTAATTGTTGGCTTGCATAAAAACAAAAGGGTTCAGTGTTAAAATGAAACTGCAACTAATGTTGAACGTCAAACTGGCCTTTTAAAGGGTTTTTTTTTACCTTTTTTTTAATAAAAAGTCTAAAATTTAATTTTTCGTTCAGCTGATGATCAATTTTTCTTCTACATTTCAAGATCTGCAATAACCCACCAAATCCTCTACTTATCTCCCATTGTGCTGACTCCTGTAAAAAATGTAGCCCTTCAAGCTACAAAATGATAGAGGAAAATCAGACAACACACAATAAAGCCTATAAAATTATGAACAGTACAGGGAAAGCAAATAGAAAAGAATTAGTCATTATTTCTCGCAGTATAAGAACCAGGGTGCACCCAATTATGAGGCAGCAGGGTTAAAATAGCCCATAAGAAACACTTTTACAAAGAATAACTAAATTATGCAACTTAGTGCACAGCAGGTTGCAGAGACCAGGAATATAAATGGATTGTAAACACGATTAGACAAATTTACAGGAGAGGTCTACGGAGGACTGGCAAGCACGACAATCCAGCACAGCCTATGGTTTGGGAAGTCCCTGACACACTGCCTGGGCAGGGCTGGGGAGGGGAGAGGTCCCTCTCTGTGCAATTCCATCCTGACAACACTGTGGTGATGCAGAGTCTCACCAGGGATGTAAGATCACCTCTGCAAAGGGAGGATGTGCACCACACGGCGTGGGTTGCTCACGGGACCTCCTTCCCTGGCTGGGTCTGGCTGGAGATGCCGAAGGAAGCGGTTGAGGAGGGCTCCTGGTCGGAGCAGTACCTCCAAACCCCTGAGGGAATCACAGCACTGCCAAGTGCACGCCGAGCCCTTGATCCAGACCACACGTGCAGCAAAAAACAATCGCACTGATGAGCGATTATGTGTCTTTGTAAAGCACTCCTACCAAGGTGCACTTGTGTGGCTGGTATGCAACAGGGCTGGGGATTAAGCTCTTTGTGTGTTTGTCACTTTAGGGGTATTTAATTGCAGGGTAAGTAGAAAAAGAGAAAATTAAAAGAGGGCCACGGGCTGGTCTGACAATGGTGGCAAGAACTGCCCTGTTCAGCAAGAGGAACGGGCCTGGGGAATCAAGATGGGCACATAAATGTGGCTCACGTGAGCTGTCTTTAACCACTGGCAAAGACGAGAGCAGAAGTTTTCAACCATTTCTTGATTTATGGACTCTTACACTCTCCACGGAGAGGTGATCACCTGTAACAGTGAATTAAAGCCTCCTGACAATAGGCTTTTTTCAGCTGCCTTTCAGCCACCCTTTAGAGAGGTGGCTCAGAGACCCTCTGGGACCTTCAACTCAGCTGGAAAGCTACTGGCATAGGAATGAGCAAAGGGACAGGGATAGGTAGTGTCCAAGCCTGGGGTATAGATTTGCCACCCCATCTCCATTTCCTGCCTAACTGTGACAAAAGAATAATTTTTAAAAGCCTTCATTTTCCTCCATAGTTTTAAGGCTAAAAAGAACTATTAGATCATTTGTTCTGACCTTTTACATCTACAGGCCATCACACTTCCTCCAGTTTACGAGTACCTCCATAAAATAAGAGCCCATATTAATTTCAATCACCACTGAGGGAAATAAACCTGCTCCAGTCAGGAAAGGATATCTCTGAAGTTCATAATTCGCCACTGTTCACACTCTCTCCACTCACATCCTTTCTAATTTGTACTTTCCTAATTGTACCATTTTCCCTCTGTATATCCACGGACCCATTGGTAAACCAGTGAGAATAGGAGTTTAAAATTACAGTGGCATCCTATGTTGGTCACACAAAAGGAATCCCAATGGGAACACTTGGACAGCCTAACCAGACAAGAAAAAAAAAAAAAAACCAACAACAACAAAACTACTAAAAAAAAAGGGAGAAATCCCTGTTCTCCCCAGCTCACATAAACCCGAAGAGATTAAACGGCTGGTCAAAAGTCACCCCAAAGTTGGTGGCAGAGATGGAGCTGAAACCTACTTTCTCAACTCAAATCCAGACTTTTAATCACCAGAACACCCTTCCTCTCCCTTCATTGCTTTCATTTATCATTTCAGGCTAGGCAGACTACATCGAAATGATGGCTTTGTGAAGCATAGAAACACAGTTTTACGGGCAATAAACAATAAATATGAACCTGAGGGACATCTCCTGGAAACCTCCTTACCAAAAAAAGAGCCCTTTTTATCCATTTCCCCCCCCCCCCCCCAGAAGGTGGCAAAAACACTCCCTTTCCCCTCCTGCCTGCACCCCTGTGCCGGGCTCAGCCTGCTGCCGGTCCCACCACCCTGGCAGTGCCAGCTCCCCTGCACGGCACGTTGGCTGCAGGATGGCAGCGAGTCCTCCCTCTCCCTGCCAAGATGACAAAGTCCTGGCTGGCTCAGCCGCCGCCTCTGCCAGTGTACCAGGGAATTGGTTGTGCGATTTCATTTAAGCCCTGCTCACTAATTATTAACTGTGGGCTCAGCATTCAGGGTGCAGACAATGGGATCAGCCAGGCACCGCTCCACGGGCGGGGGGGCACCACAGTCAGCACGGGTTTCTTTTTAATTATTGTGCAGTGGAATCAGTCCTGGAGAAGAGAATTGAAAAGTAGACAAAATTCTGATTAATAACCATAAGGGCTTGCTTTTTTTTTTTTTTTTTGATAGCGTTTCTCTGGGTTCCTGCCCACAGGAGCCCAACTGTCCTTTCAGCTGTAACACCAAAGCCTGCAAACACTTTAAAAAAAAAAAAAAAACAACAACAAGACAACTTATTTAACTTATTTTGTTTTACAGGACTATTCCACCATAACAATGAACTATGCAGAGTTGAGCCCCAAAACCCATTTCTGGATCCAGACTTCTACGTATTTTGCTTGAGGACCCAGATATAAACTTTAAGGATGATGGATGATCCTGTTTACAGCATCCCTGGGAAAGACATAAACTTCCCCAACAAGGTTGGAAGGGCTCTGTTCTGGACTGATGTCCAGGCTTTAAAGTTTCAGGCCTTTGCTTGGGTACTACATTTTGCTTTGTGTAAAGGCTGAACTCCTGTGGTATCCGTGTTACCTCCTTTCCCAGGGGATTTGTGCAGGGAAGGGTTGTCTTTATCTCATCTGGCATTTGCGTCTCACTTGGCTCTGTTACTTTTGAACTGCAGAACTACACACTGGATCAGGTTCACTCTGAACGTGGCTCCAAGCTCATTCTGAAATTGGGTGCAACACTTGGGGTGATTTTCCAGATATTTCCTCACTTCTAACAGCCTATTAATTAGTATATTTCCATCTCAGAGTGATACCTAGTGATAAATTTGTTCCAAATGGTAGGAGGAGGGGAAAAAGAAAACCAGGGCCTTCTGAAAAGAGTGCTTCATTCTGGAAAAGCTTTGTTTCACGTGAGAGTGCTCATTGGCATGATCTCTGATCACACCTACCAGACACACCTCAGACAGGAGCTTCAGCCTCTCTTCTCAAAGCTTTCCCAGCAGTGGGAACACATGACCTTCATTAGGGACAGGGGACAGTATCCCGCTGGCCCCACCCGAGGGGTTCAGTGTTAAGGAACCAGCAGCCCCGCCGTGGCCTAACTGGCACCCCAGGGAGAGCAGTTCCCCCCTAATACAGAGCATGTGAACAGGGGCTCTCATGGCCAGGGATAAGGGAAAACACATGCTGGAGCAGGTCCCAGGGCAAGGATTACAGAAAACGGGCTGCTGTATCTCACAGAGCAAGCACATGTCAGGGTCTGAGAGCGAACTCCTCAGCCCTTTGGTGTGGGAGCCTCGTGCTGTACCTGCAATGAAGCCTTTCCTGCAAATGGAGACATCAGGAGGAGACAACATTCCCCAGGGGCTGGCAAAATGTTATATGAATCACACCCGACTCTGCTCAGGAAACATCTCTCTCAGGTCTGAGTGGAATTCTATACCAAAGACATACATTTTTACATTAAGATTTCTTTTTCTTTCCACATTCAATACCTTGGAAATGCTTTTTCACTAAGCAGTTATTAAAAAGAAGGAAAATATAGTCTTACACCTGAGTAATATTTCTTCCCCAATATTACTCAATTTACACACGCAATAGTCCCTCCTCTTGTTTCTCAAGCCTTCCAATTCCGAGTTTTGACACATTTTGACCCAGTTCCCAGTGCTTCTACCACTCTGCTTTGATCCCACACAGACCAGCGTGCAGCAGGGACCCCCAGTTTACACAGGCTCCCTTCCCATCTCTCTCCCAAGGCTGTGGTGGGAGGAGAAGAGTCCCCTAAAACAACAGTAGCAAGCGCTGATTCCTCTTCAGGCTGCACCAGGCTCTTACAGCCACAGTTCCTCACATTCATCCATGGCAAGGCATTGTGGGGTATTGTGTTTGACTCTCAACAAACTGTGTTGCTAGGACGACGTTTATTATGATACATAATGTGAATAAAGGATGAAACTGTACACAGCGTGCTGATTTGCTATAACTGTCATCTGTGATGATAGTCTCTAGTTTATACCTCAAATGAATTTTGCATGGATGGTACCGATGCTACCGAGTGCTGCAGAGGTGTATTTTACAAAGTTGCCTGGGCCTGGCATGAAGATCATGCCACTTTAAACAGCGAATCTGTTATTGTGATGTTTGTGAGAGGAGAACAAGTGGGAAAGTCACTTTCAAGTGCAGCTCAGTGCTCTTTTAATGAGGAATGGGGTCTTCTTCAGAGTCAGCCAACTACTGAGGAGGAGCTGACACCCTTAGTAGTCAACATCCTCAAAACAGCTGACAGCTCCAGATAAATCAGTTTGTGTACTTCCTCCCCTTCTCATATCACCTGCGGTGACAGGAAAGCACTAATTTCCTTTGAGAGGGAGAGAGATGGATGCACGCGTTCATCCTGGGCATGTTGATCCTTCAGTGTAAAATTAACAAAAACAGAGGCCAGGCAGAACTGGGAATAGGCACAGCACTTTGTCAAGAGGAAGACTCCGCAGCGGTATGGCCCCATATTCATCACACGGTGATTTACAAATATGCGCTCGGCGGAGTCACATTGCGTTAGCCCCTGCGAGAGGAAGCCGTGACAAACACAGAGCCTTTGGTGAGCCCACTGCCCAGTTCACAGCTGTGATCCCCCTCTGTGCAGCACAACACCCCATGCAAGTGGTGCTCGGGTGTTCTCTTGGTCCTACACCCGGACACAGCCGGGCCCTGGATGTACACCCAGCTAGGAGGAATTCTCTGACACCGCCACCTTTGAATCCCACTGCCCCAGTACGAGCAAAATGCTGCTGCTGCCGACTACAGTCCCAGTCCCACACCTGAACAGCCACGTGCCTGGGGCCTGCAGCACCCTTTCAAGCTGCTCAGGAGGCACTCACTTGTTTATCAGTCACTCACTGCAATCGATAGGGAGTTAAGTACTGCCTGCACCCTCTTGCACAGACAATCCTCGCCGCACACTTCCTGAATTCATTACTCCGACGCTGCCACATGGCTGAGTGATGTTATAAAAATTAGGTACTGCAGGCCGTTAAAAGCACTGCACCCTCCTTGAAAAGCAACACACCCGAAAAACCCCTCAGATAAAATCACAGGGAAATTTCTCCCAGTAGGCAACGCAGCTCACAACTTTCCCCTGAGCCCAGAAACCTCACACAGGGCTGGCTGCCATTTGTTTTGTGCCATTACTTCTGAGAGTCATCTCATCCCACCTTCCTCACTGAACTGCCACGTTTCCAGAGACAGGCTCTGACACGAGGTGAGCTGAAACAAGGCAGAAACAAAAGAAAGACACCCAACCTGTTTAAACAGGGAAGTGAAGGGTTCGCTGTGACCCTGTTTCAGGGAGGATCTGGCCCAAAAAACAGACACACGCTGTCCATGTCTGAAGAGAGGGTGTCTCCCCTCCCTGTGCTCGATGCACATGGTATTTCAGCTGCATTTAAAGAGTCCCTTCTCCTGCACAAGGACCTTTTAATGAAAAGAAGAAAAATAAAAAGAGAACGCAAACAAACCAACCAGATCCTAAAACTACAGACGAGGATCTGAGTTTTTCAGGTCTCAACTTCTCCCTCCCTAAGCTGACAGTAACCTCAGTGTTGCCTTGATGCATCAGGTTACATTAGTTAAATCACTGACAATTCCATCATTTATATAATGGAATACGATTGCTGTGCTCAGATGAGACAAGTCACAGCAAAAATGCCTAAAAAGAGGTATTTGCCTGACAACCATTTTAAAAAACACTTACAGATTTACATTTTAAAATAAACACGTATCACTCTTATATGCAAACACGAAACTATAAACACATCCACACATGCATGCATGTGTGCACACACACATGTATAATCACATACACATGCTCCTGTGGTTTTCCAGCTAAACTACTGCCATGTGTTGTACGTTATCCCAGGGCACCGAGCAGAAAGGCTGAAAACCCACCTCTGGGCTCAGGGGAGTTCGAAACCAATTTCTCCTGGACCAGAAATCCAGAAAGCCACACTCCGTGCATAGGCCCTGGTGCCCACAGCGAGCTTGGCACAGTCCAAGCACAGGCAGGTTCAGCAGCACAGAGCCCCAGAAAACCAGCAAGGACATTTTGTCACCCCTGAGATCGCACAGCGTTCGCAAGATGCTGCCCCCACGAGCCACAGTGCTCTGCGAGTGCCAATACCTGCGTGAGTGATGCAGAATTACACCCCTCTGGGCAGAAGCTCTCCCTTTCATTCCAGTCTCATAGAAGCTGGGTTGTTTCTTTCTTGCACTGTTGAGTAGTTCAGTGAAAAAGCTCTTTTGTGCGTAAATAAATATTAGGTGTTGTTTGGGGTTTTTTTAAGCAAAGAAAATTCGTAAAATAAAGCAGACAGGATTCATTTATATGAAAAATAGAGGGATTAAACATAGCCAATAAATTACAATAAACTGTCCACAGTGAACAATGCTACCAGATGACCATAATGGAGATCCACTGCTCTTGTGCTTTTATTAAAAGAACAAAGCACTGCAATTAAATGTAAAATCCGGTAATATGTCATCGTACCTTAAGCATCCTTTTCTCATTCATTGAACACTGTCCTCTGATTTAATTGAAGCCTCTGGTCCCTTTGAGACAGCAATAGTCCTTACTCTAGGCCAAGTTTAGCATTTCATTATTTAGTAATCTGAGATGGAGTCATGCTATTGACTCTCAAGCAATCCTCTTTGCTTCTATAACAAAAAGGATGCCCACAGAAATAATTGATACCACATTCTACTCTCTAGTAAATCGTCCCTTAGTGGATTGTGAAAAGAGGTTTTTGATTTAGACTTAAGAATAACAAAAGTTGGGTATATTTTTCACTGATGACCCCCATATGACATGTCCATAACCCCTTTCACAGCAGGAATGTTGGCCTAAAGGCATTTTAGCAGCTAAAATGAGTGACTAGAGGCTTTCCAGGTTTTGTTATATATATTCGGTATATAAGTGATGCCTTCGTACAGGAAAGTCATTTTTTTCTATAGAACAACTCACTGTAGACCTGATCCGGCCAAGAGCCCGCACTCTCCTGCCTGGTATCAGGCAGCCATCGGTGCTTAGCACCTCGTAAAGGCAATCAGCAGCTTGCAGATTCATTACAGCTTTGCAGGTTGGAAACGGGCTTGAAGCCGCGTGGGGCGTTTTCTTTGTTAGGTGAAACAACCCAGGTGAGTCAGGCAGCGCATCCGAAATAACGCAGGTGAGTCAGGCACCCCCCACGTCCCCTGAGACTGGGAACAGCATTAACCAGTTTCCCAGCTCCAAAACACCCTTATCTTCCAGAAACCTCTGTTCTGCCCCAGCCTTTGGGATTTTCATGCCCCCCTGCCGAAAGTGGCGCTTTGCTCCCTGCAGATGGCCCGGGAAGGGGCGGTGCCGTGGCTGCAGCCCCAGCTCCTCGGCTGGCTGCCCAAGCCACACCGAAGCTGCCCGTGCAGAAGCTCCCCTGGTGACAGTGATGCTGGATGTGCTGTTGCTCCTCTGTCACCTCCCCATCAGCACAAAAACAGCCCCACAGACACCAGCCCGGGCTGTGAGAGAGCTCCAGCCAGACATATCCCTCACATCCCTGCAGAATGCCACAAAGACGTGTCCTAAGCCACAGCTGCTCCCAGAGAGCTCCCAGTCGGAAGGCTGAACCTACTCTCCTTTTCCATTGGTTACATTACGCTTGAGAAACTGCACAGTGTGACAGCCACCTCCTCCTGCCTTTGGCCAATCTGCAGGGGCACCAAAGCATCCTTCTCTCCCTTCCCTTGCTAACTCCCGCAGCACTTTGTGGTCCTGGAAGGACTTAGCGCAAGGACCCCACTGCTGACCTCCTCTCCACCATCACACAAATGTGCTCCTCATCTTGCACAAAGCATTGTCACACTGGTGCATCAGGACTTGCTGTACCCACAAGAAGGCACCCATCCACCTGTCCTGAAGTCACCAGCACTGTGCTGGGAGCAGCTGCTGGTGGTGGCACCTGCTGTGCCACAGGTACCACCAACGGTGCAGCAAACATACTACCTCTGCAGAACCAGTGAAAAGACTCACTTATTGCAGGAGGGGGAGTTTGACAGGCAGAGACCATGTACCAGTTTGTAGGATGGCTTCAACACCCAAGAGAGTAAACTCTAATTCCTCTCAGTGAACGTCTAAGAACAGTTTACAAGAGGTGACTTGTTGTGGATTCATGGTTGTGCATGTTAAAGGACCAGCACAACACTGAATGTGGGCACATCAAGTCAGTGCTCCCATAGGCTGATGGAAGCCTGCCCTGACCACTCGCTTGGCTTCAACTCACTGGTCCAAACCTGGGGGAAGTTTAAAGCTGTTTTGCACGGAGAAGAGTTGTACAGATGCAGGAGTGCAGCCATGATTTGGACATCAGCCCTCTCACAAGCCAATTCACAGGTCAAACAAAAAAAAGACTACCCTGACACCTCCCTGCTTTGGAGCTCTGGCACCCCTTGCTCCCCAGAGTATCAAGAAAAGTGAGTTTTCACTAACTTTAAAAGACCAACGCCCAATGGTCAAAAGTGGCCATTTCCTCTGGAAATCTGCGCCACTGTTACCAGGCAATGCAAGCACAAAGCTAAGCTGGGGAGACCAAGCTCCCCCAATAAACTTGCATGGTTCCCATTAATATTAATGGCAATTATGCAGGTGTATTGGGAAATAGCCCCCTCGCAGGGCTGCAAATCTCATAGCCCTGACCTACGCCCATAAGCCTGAACTCAAACTCCTCTGTACATAATTCTGTAATCTACTTGGCATGTTAAGCATTTCAAATTAAAAAGTGTCAGGGTCAGAGCCAAAACAATGCATTATATGGGATAAGATTTTAATTCAGCCGGTCCTGGGAGAGACATGGGGAAGGAGGAGAAATTCATGCCAATTATTTTGCATTTTGGGAGAGTTATTTGATTGTAGGACAAGCCCATACCAGGGCACCGTTCAGCGAGTTTTGTTTTGTTTGTTTGCTTCTCTTCTCCCAGTACTCAAATTATCTCCAGGTCCTTAGATCCATTAGACTAATTAATATTAAGAACATATGCATATGCAAATTAGGCCATGGTACCCATATATTTCACTTTACGTGACAGCTTGAAGTGTAGTTGTGTGAGTCAATCAAATGCCATAAATTTGCTATGCACAAAAGATCATTAATATTAATTGGGGCATGGGCACTGTGCAGTAGCCCATGCCACCATTAGAAATGGACCCCTCACTTTAATTGCTCAGCAAATTCCTTTTTTATTTATTTATTATTTAATTTTAAATCAATACCTATGGCCTGATTAAAATATGTATTTTTTTCCCCAGGTAGTCTTCAGAACAGCAAGAGAATTGTATTAAAAAATACAGAGCAGACCTTTTCTAAGACAGATGGCACACAATGAGGTTAAAAAAAGTATCTTGAGATCCAACCAGCAAGAACAAAAAAAAAAATTGCTTGCATTGTTGTTTTCATTATCTTGCTTCTGTCATTTCATGAGCTTTGTATCTTGCAAGGAAAGAAAGAAGGGAGAAAAACTGTGAAATTAATCTTTTGTGCATGGCCTGATAAAGAAGAGACATGCTCAGACAAAAGATAGACTGAGAGAAGGTACCGTGATTGATGACTAAAGTAAAGGTGTCAGAAGAGTATTATGTAAATTACTGGAGGCACAGACCATTTCAGAGAGAATGAGAGGGAGAGGGGAAGCCAGGGAGAGAGAGAAAAAAAGGACTGCAGAGTCGATGTCACCAAGACACTGGTCCCCAAGCGCCAATTTCTTGCCATCTTTCATCTGCTCAGACAAGCTCACCTCACTTTCTATTTGCTTTGCACAATGTAACAAAGGAGGAAAAAACTGTCAACATTAGCATGAATCCAGCCCAAAAGCGGGGTTCGAGCACGCAGTGTCTGAAGTGAGGCAGCGAGACGGCAACTTTAAGGCAGCCTCGGTGCTCATACGTGTGTCTGTGCGAGGCGGCGGCTCAGAGTCGATCCGCTCTTTTATTTTGTGCCAGAGCAGGGATTCAGACAGACAGGGCCAGGTCTTTCTCTGTGTTACTGCACTGGGCAGAAGGAGAGGGAAGGACAGAGCTCGCATCCACCAAACTCTTCCCGGGAAAACCTTTCCTCGCCACTGGCACGGCCTCACGCGGCGGCTTCCCGGCCACGCTCGCGCCGATCCCCCGGCACGCCCCGCTCCGTGTTCCAGGGAGCGTGGACGGGCAGAGCTCAGCCAGTGCCTGCCACAAAATTCCAGAAGGGTTCAACGAAAGCACAGCCCAAACCAACTTACACCGAGCAAAGATATGTTTGGTCTCCCGTTCCTTGTCCTTCCGCCCAGAATTGCGCCGGGTTTTCACATCCCGAAAGGATGACACGGTTAATAGCAGGGGCAGTAAGAAACCATTTTTGTACTTTTACCTTTTTTGGAAAAAAAAAAAAAAAAATCCAAGTTAAAATGCAACAGGCTTTCAGGAATTTTTCCCTTTGTTCCTGACTATATGATTAATCTGGCTCCTGCTTTAAAACCAATTATTACGTATTGTCTTTTGAATTTCACCTCTGACATATCTTTGCCCCTATTTAATTTGATCACTGGCTTTTATTCAAAAACTTCATTTTCCAAGGGAAAAAAACAACTACAAATGGTCACCTATCACCTCCCTGGTAACAAGCGAAAGGAGCATTCAAGGGGAAGGAAACACTGAATTGGCATTTGATGAAATGCACAGTTCCACGCCGCCCATACTCTTGATACACGAGGCTTAAGGTACACGGTGCCCTCTATACATTAACTAATTATCCCAATTCCTGCCCTATAGAGTGAATCCCTGGGTTTATAATGGGAAAGCAGAGAGAAGCAAGAGCAGAGAGCTCACCTCCCCTCTCTCTATCCTCTGACAGCTCGGTAAGAGCATCCCTCAGTCTCATCCTGCCCTCTCCCCTTGCTGCTCTTCCCGCTGTACTGCCCAGCACTGGAATTTCAAGGGCCATAGCTGGATTTGGGGCAAAGATGGCAATCCCAGCATGGCTCCTGGCAGGAATCACTTCAGTGCAGAGCACAAGTGTGCAAATAAAGCTGCTTTCCAACTTCCTTCCTTCAGATTCAATCAGCCATCACATGGCTTTCATTTCGAGTGTTGAGAGACATTAAAATGAGATTTAATAACAAATTGTTTCAATTTTGCATCCCTTCTAAATTCTGTTGGCCAGGCAGGATAGTGCATGGAAAAAGCATTCAGTTTTTCTCATCAAATTTTTCATTTTTCCACTCTATTTTTTTATTTGTGCATGAGTGCAACAGTTGGAAAAAATTTAAAATCCAAAGAGGCAGCTATTCCTATACCATCAATTTGCCCCTTAAATAGTAAAATGATAAAATGAGTGAAAAAAAATAGATGTTCTGGGCACCATGCTCTGTGCAAATCAGTTCTTAAAGTATCAGTGAATTCACATTTTAAAGAATACTTTAGTTTGCAAGATTGAAATTCTTTAAAAGAAGAAACTCTCAAAGGAAGTTGTCATTTTAGGCTGCACAAACCAAAACCCTTCCAAAATCAGGTGCTTAGAAAAAAAATTGAAGCACTTTAATAATTTAAATTGCTCCCCTTTGCACATGCCCAGAACCCAAATCCCTTTTCTAGCTGAAGTGCTTATATAAAAATTTGACAGCTCTTATAATTTTAAATTGCTCTACACTGAGTATGCCCAGAACCTCGATCACTTCCAAATTCAAGGGCTTATAAAAATTTGAAGCACTCCAATAATTTTAAATTGCAATGCACAGTGCAGAGTGATTTAAAATTATTGGACTGCTTCAATTTTTTTAAAAGGTCTTCAATTTGGAAGTGAGTCAAGCAGCATTCTAATACAGTAGTTTAAGACACACTGTATTGATGTGAAATTTAACATCTAAAAATAATGAAAATTAAACCGGATACACTGTTTAAAAAGTGAGGACGGTTTTCCCAAACACACCTGGGAAATCCAGAAAACCACAACTTCCGGGCTGCTCGGTCCTTCTTAGTGAATGAGGCAAGAGTGAAGAGTAAAGGAGGAGATGCTTGAGACAACATCACAGAGGTAAGATCAGCTTCCACCCTCGGACTGGAGAGCAGAAAAGTCCTCTCAGAAGTGCTTGGAGTCATCTCAGAGGGGTGGGAGCTCACGCTGACACATCAGAGTCATGGAAAAGGCTAGACCGGGCCCTTCGGATCCCTCTGGCAGGAAAATGGGTTTAGACTGTTTACAGATCTGCTGGTTTATAGACCAGCACTTTTTTGGATGGTGTCCCTGTTTCCTCTCAATCCATATGCTTTCTACTGGGAACTCACAGCAAGTGTCCCATGCAGGGTTCAAAGCGCTGGCTCCCCACTGCTTGGCTTCATGAAGAATGGAACTACATGATTTCCACTAGGTTTAGTGCTAGGCACTAAAGTCTTTTTGGCAGCTATTTGCTTCCCTTTAAAATCTTTCCCTTTTTTGGAGGTGATTTATATTAATAAACTGTTTTGGATCAGAATTGGCATGATATGTCAAACCCATGCCTGTTTGGTATTTCTGTTGTGTATGCTGAATTTGAGTGGGGGGAGGGAAGAAGACAACGCTGTTCAGCTGGCTGGGAGTCTTTTTCTGTTCCAGACATTCAAGTTCTTCTCAGGAGTCAACTGCAACTGTTAGAGAGTTTCTTTTAAAAAAATCAGTTTTGACATCCTGAAGATAGGGAACGAAAAGAGACTTGAAGTCACCACATTTTCCACGCATTCATGAACATCTGCAATGTAAAATCGTTTCACAACAGGGGCTGGGCTCTATTTCACCTTACAACAAGTTGGAGATCTTGTCTATTTGCAGCTTATTCAGTCTGTTTGATAATAGGAACTTTGGCTGTGAGTTTCATTTTGAAGTTGGGGTCTTGTGGTGTTCTCTGTTGTCTTTTCTTTCTCACTAAGTTAAACGTCACTGGAAATGACAGAGAGAACCCTTATGTCTCACTCCTGGCTAATAAAGGAGGCTCGTTAAGTTTTGGTTATTATCTATTCCAAAGGAGCATACTTGGACAAAGAGAGAGATGGCACCTAGGGCAGGGCAGGTTATAATGTGAATTCCTGGAAGAGAGAAACTGTTCAAGAATGTATTAGCTGGAGGGAGTCAAACAAGCACAGGAAGTTTGGGCAGGAAAGCCAAGCAGAGATGTTTTCAGAATACAGGGGTCCCTTTTAAAACTAGGACTAGCTAAGGAAGAAGGAAGATGACTCTGCAGGAGAGATGAAAGGACCCAGGACTGGGAGGTGAAAGTAGTATAGGAGAACTCCTTAAATATCTGGGATGCTCCCAGTTCCTTGGGAATTTGGGAGGACAGCACGAGCCCCAAAGGGTGGTTTCTCAGACTGCCAGTAGCTTACAGCTCATAGACATGCATGGCAGGACATGACCTCCCTTATAATTTAAGACAGACCGGTAAAAATTTGTTGCAACTTTTCCTTTTATGTTCATGAAGCTTTTTTCTCCCCCCCTTTTTTTTTTATCTGCATCTCTCTGATCAGAATAATTCATTGCATGGGACAGGGTCAGACCAACTTCCCACTGCAGCAGGTTACAGATAAATGGTGTCCTCCTACAGTCCTGCACAACGAACTCGTACTTTTATGCGATAGAGTCACAATTTATCACATAAAAAGTACCCGCTTTGAAAAAAAAAATGGTGCAAAGAGGTTTTATTCAATAGGCTGTAATGGTGAGCTGTTATGGTCTATCAGGTGGATAATGTGCATCTTAAAATACTGTGTAAATACATATTTCTATAATAGCCTGTTACATTTCCAAAGGAGCCATTGCAGCCTGCATTTGAAGTGAGAAGGAGCTCATAGGAGATGGGCTCTGGTACTTTTTTTCTCTCAGCAGGAGGTGGGCAATGACAATTTTTCCTGAATTAAAGAGGAAAAATATTATTTTCTGATTCAAATGAATAATAAAAAACAATGGAAAGCAGCAGCTCAGAGAACTTTGACTGGAAGGAAGGAAGGAAGGAAGGTAAGTGTTAATGTGATGAGAGCGCCAAGAGAGCTTTACTCTCTCCTACAGTCGCCGTTATTTCCTTGCTCCCCAACTGAGATGGCAGCATTACATGAATGTTCTCCGTATTTTCTTCCCAAGAGCTGGTAGAATTATTTGTTGTGAGTAACGTTCATAGGAGCTTTGATCCTGAAAATGCCTACGTATGAGAGCAGCCAGACACCTGAGAGCAGCGGCTTCTTATATGGCACAAGCATATCCCAAAGTCCTACATATACTGTTGTTAGTGAAAAATAATTATTAATATGATGCCTAACTAAACAGTTTTGCAATAGCTGGGACGGATTATTGGCTGCTTGTGATGTGTGACTGTGATACAAGGCAGGAATAAACTCTTCAGCTCCATGACTGGACAACTGGGAGTTTCAGAGCAACTGATAAAGATCCAAAACTGAGGAAAACTGGAGTGGAATTCCTGGAATTGGCACTGAACAGAAACAAGCCATGGCTACTGTGGTCACGTAAATAAAAACAAGATAGATCAGATGTTTCTGTTTAAAAAAATACAAGTGAATGAATTTGATTCCCCAAGCCTGCTTCTACCACAGAAGACTAAAAGACTCTGCCCCAGTTTTCCCAAACAATCTGCAGGGACTGGCATGAGCTGATCTGCAACATCAGCCCCTGCTTTTCCCTTTCTCTCCTCCACAAACCACCACACATGACCTTTTGCCATAGGTTGTGCCTCTAAACACAAAGACTCCCAAGCCAGACAGCAATTCACAGCAAGAGCCAACCAACATACTTCCCTTCTCTGCCTATTTCCCAAATTTTGGTATTTACACTCTGTGCCATCCCTCACACACAGCACATATATAATCCTTTATTGTAGTGCTGGAAAAGGATTCTCTATTATTTGCAATTATTTCCTAATTTGGCCAATATGAGAGGTTATTGCTGCTGAAAAGAATGAATAAAAGCATATCTGAGGCAAAAAAAGTGCTAGTAGTAAAGTTTAAAAAGAGCACAGATGAAGATTAATAACCTCAGCAGTCAGGGCCTGGAGTACTTAAAACAAGTAAAAAGACATTACAGAGCAGGAGAACGGAGCCAGCAGGAACTTTTGTTATGACACCCAACGCCACATGCAACTCCTCAGGTCACTCAGTGCTAACTCTGTGAGCACTCCCAGCAAACCCGCCCCGACGTCAAGGAAACAGGGTTGATTTATAACTTTTTTTTTTTTTTTTGCCCCTCACAAAGCTTTAGATGAACGTGTCTGCTGACTTATCTGAGGGCCAAAGGGAAATTTAGGGAGTATGAGCTCACAGATATTGGAAGCCTGCAGGGGAAAAAAAAAAATCAGGGCTTACCATTTAAGGTGGGGAAAAAAAAGCAGCCTGGGTGCAGACAGGAGTTCAACATGCTTTGGCTTGTGCCTCAAGCAGGTAAACAGTAGCTACATCACTAAAAAAACAAACAAAGACCACCTATCTGGACACGTGTGGAGAGGGGAGGCCACCCTCATGGACACCAGAGGACTGCATGTAAGTGCTGATAACTGTAACCAACAAATTTTGGCCTGTTCCCTAAAAATGCAGTAGGAGGTTCTGCAGGTGCTCATCAGACAGATGCAGAACTACTGTTCCTGTTCATGTCAGTGCTAGAAAGGGCACCAACCTCTTAATTCCAGGTAAAAAAAGAGTGGGCACAAACATTTGCACCCCTGGAACAGCTCCGATACCGCACAATAAAGCAATTAGGACTCCGAAGAACCGAGATAATAAAGGCAATGGAGAGATGATTAAAAATACTTTGCTAAGGAGAAAACAGTTTTAGTCACATGCATACTGAGATGTCACCATTTAATAAAATGACAAAAACTATCTATCACATATGCATGAACACAGAACAATATAAAGAGGTTAACAGAAATTGATGGCATCCCGGCTTTAATTTTACACTGAATCGGAGTCTTTGGTGATTGAAAAAGACAAAGATGTATAGGGTTATCTTGGTGAAGAGGCTTTGCTAATTACTGGCACTTGTCATTTCTCCATAGCTTTATCTAAGTCAGGAAGGCTAACTAGCTCCTTTTCCCCAGTGTGCATTGTTTGTTCAGTAGGCTTTGTGCTGAGAAAGCCTTTTTCATAACTGCACCTCATTATTAACGGGTTCATAAATAAATGAGTCCTAATATTTTCCTCGGTTAGCATTTATGATAGGGACATTTGGACTACAAAAGATTACACTTGTCTTTAATAAAAATAGGCACTTATACATGAAGCCTATTAGGGTCCTTGTTACGTTGAAGAGGAGGAGGAGGCGGCAGAAAAGGGGAGGAGCAGGATTATAAAAACACACTTTATAGCACTATCATATTTTCCATGTGATTTTAGTAGCTATTTATTATCTTACATTAGGTAATTATGGCTCTAACCTGAAGTGGATCTCTGGATTCCACACCCTATCCTATGTCCTGACACACTGCACGCTCCCGATCGGGCAAACGCCATAAACTAGGCAAACATTTGGAAAACTGAAAAATTCTGGAAAAATAGGCAAGGCAGGAGACAAAAAGGAGCTCTAATGTACAGCTGATACTCAGGTGTGGATGCGTCCGCTCCCAGACGTGACAGACTTTGTTCCAGGAGATGTGGCTCAACTCGCTACAGGGATCAGTCAACAAATGCTGGAAATCGGCTGCAAGGGTGGGGAGGGCCACGTTTGAGGAAGGTCATGAGAGCTCTAAGGTCGCACAGGACACCAGAAAGATCTCAAAGAGCATGGGGGTCTCTTCCTCCACATCCTCTACTCCTTCCTTTCCAGGAGGCTCATCCCCAAAAGGCCCATCTGTCTGTGCCAGGACAAGCGACAGGAGAGAAGGAGCTTGCTCTCCCAGCTCCACTTTTTTGCACGGGGGACGCGCTGGCACAACACCAGAGCTGGACCCAAACCTCCCACAGCCCAGAGTAGTGTTTTAGCCATAATACCATTCCTTTCTTGTGCTTTCAGCTCTGGGAATGGTTCCTCCTGCACAGCCCACCTGCGCCTGCTGCAAGTCCACACTGCACATCACAACACACATGGATGAAGCCAGAAGAGCAAACAAATATTTGCTAAGAGACTATATTGTGGAATTGGTTTTGCAACACCTCACAGACAAATCTGACTCTTCCTTTCTGAGATAAACACCAAAATACTGTCATTTCCCCATATTTTTTCCAAAGGGTTAGGATCAGGCCCGCTGTTAAGTTTCAGAGGGTTTTTTATTAGTGTTACCAAAAAAGCCTTAAAATAGTTACATCAATTCTTTTCAGAAGACATCCACAGCATTGTCAGACAGCTTTAGAGTGTTTCAGGTCTCAAACAATGCTCTCTTTTATAGTTACTGTAACGCACCTTTTGTCAGCTATTTATAAAATGCTCTGAAGTCTTCTTTAAACTTCATCTTTTCAAAAATAACTTCAGACCAAACAAGCTGTAATGGACAATTCAAGACGTCAGAAATGCATCTGCCTGAGACCACAAAACTTTTCAGCTTTCTCTTAGGAAGTAATAATCTGAAAGCAAATGCATCAGAAAGCTTGTGCCACAGTATACTAAAGTCTCAGCTAATTTGGCTTTGTGAGACAAGTTTAAAGACCCCAAAGCATTTATAATATTTGGGTTTTGTTTTTCTAATTAGATGTGCCTCTCATATTTTTTTGTTTCACTTACTGCTGAAGTAATTTAAATCAAGAAATCATTTAAGTATATCTGGCATAAGGGGTTTTTTTTTGTAAATCAAAGTGAAACACACAAAACCATTTTAATCACAAAAGTACCACTTCCTTCAGGATGTCAGTAATTCTCAAAATTGCTTTAGATATTTGCTAGATATCAGAAATGGGTAATGCAGCATTTTAAGTGGCAGAAATGCATTAGTACTATGTAAGTACATGATCCTTAATGTACTAATCTCAGCAATATGTGTAATGAGAACTTTCAGTAACACTTTATTTTAAGTGTCCTCTGAGAAATGCTAATTTACAATGAAACACCTATGGAAGTACATGTGACATTTACATGAATACCAAATGAATTCATTTTGATCAATGCTATTACAATGAATATGATATGAATTCACAATGATAGGGCGTTTAAAGAATTACCGCATTTTCCTTTAATATTGCATGTTTTGCAGACTAGCACATGTTAAAAAACCATGCTATATGTTCACTGAGAGATCTATATGTTAAGATGTGCAAAAGATACATAATAGGACTGTTTAAAACAAGTTTGCATGGTTTAAAACACTAACAAAGAACACAGGTCCCCACTTCAGTCCCAGTAACGAGATCCGCTGAGCTCAATGGATTCCTTGACTTGCATTTGAGGACAGTGTATGGAACAATGGGCTGAACTTTGCACCCACTGCTCACCCAGGCAAATAACTACTCACCCACCCAAAAAACAGCAGCACAACCTAGTGCAGAGCATTTTCATACTCGAGAATAATGTGCCTTGTGCATTAAAGAAAACTTCACTGAGGAGCCCCTCTACAATCTGACCATTGGTGTCAGGAAAGGAATGGCTGGGATTTGCAGCCTTTGTAAAGACAACATTCAGCTGAAGTGCCAGAACAGGGGCTGAAGTTTCAAAAATCTGAGCCCCATTGTTGTCCTCTCTAACTGAGAAGCCTTGGAACAACCCCAAGATGTAGAGAAAATGTTTTGAAAGCCCTTAACAAGCTAACTGGAGGAGAAAAACACACAGTCAAAAGCTACTAAGAAACTAAAACAGCTGACTGAGCCCCTGTAGGTTTGCTGCTACCTCTCCCAAACCTGTGAATGCTCATTGCTCTGGCTGCCATTCCTTTCAAATCTGTGAAATTGCAGAGCATGTTCTGGTGACAGTATAGAAACATTCCTCGTGGGTCACAGCTCTCCATGACCAAGTCCAGAAACTGCTGCGAGTCCATCTGCAAACTCTCTCCTTTCTGTGGCAGAGGCCACAGCCAGTTACAGCTGCATTAAAACAGTCAGTGTTTGAGGAAGGAATAAATGGAAGAGAAACAGATAGGAAGGCAATAACAGAGCTGGTCCAAAGCTGTAACAGAGCTTTACATTCCCTGGAAACAGCCACAAGCAGTGATGGCCCAGACCTCAGGAACAAATGCTAATAAAAAACCAATGACCCTGACTAGTTTTATCTAGCTTGAAAACCTTCATACAAACTTTTTCTATAAATATTATGATTAAATATGGCAAGAGTGGTGTTCTTTAAATGTGACTGCATTTTCCTCGAAGCATTAGACCATCTCCTATCGTCGCGTACCAACCTTGGCTGGGTTTATTTAGGATTGTTTCCTTCTCCATCTAGTAGGAACCACGTTTAGTGGCTGATGCCAATAAGCAATTGCACTAATCAAGGTGTGACACCTGCCAGAGCAAAGGCTGAAGCAGCAGTAAGTGTTGGCTGAGCGCTGAAAGATCACAGCAATTGCCAGCGCCCGGCCTTTGGCTGGACTATCAGGCGTCGGGAGTTCTCGGCAGCGATTCGCGAGGCTTGGAAAGGATACAGGAATCCTCTTACAGCTCTGAAGGTCCCTCCTCACACAGTGCCAAATACCTCCTGTGAGACACTACCCACACTTCCCACCCACATCCTCAACACCAACCGGTGCTCAGCATCTCACGATGGACCCGTTTCACGAGCTACAACGAACCTCAACACTACGGAGCAGAAATTCCCATCTGCCGTAAAGAAATCCAGTCTATGCATGACCATGCTGCCAAAATTACCCAAAAACTTACAGTTTAAAGTGAATGTGCCTATACAGATAGGTGTCTATACGCTTCTACAAGCGTACACACGCACATATAACTCCTCAGGGACAAAGCAGGCTTGTAAACTTCCTCTGTTTAGGCATCAAAGAAGGGACCGTTGATTTGACTGAAAATTAGAAGAGCATTTAATAGAAGCACAAGAGAGATCCTGAACTGTTGTGCCTGTGATGGTATGAGCTGCAGAAGTGCTGCAAAGACTTCACTTTGTCATCAAAAAAAAAAAGAAAAAATGAAAATTAGTTGCTTGATATTTACATTTAATTCATTCTTATAATTTAGCCAAGAAAACAGAAGAGTGGTAAAAGAAAATATGGCATTTGGTTTGTTTGTTGCTGGGATAAGTAACCTAAATAAGCAATGAACTTCAAAAAACAAGTGTAAAATACGATTTCAAATAGTAAGAATACCGTCAATATAATTTCTCACTCTACTTTTGCTCATCTGGGACACATGGTTTTTGGGATGAAGTTGGTGCTATGAGATACACGTTAAAATTCACATTTTGTTTAATCACTAGAAGCCTGGAATTCAGATACGGAAAAAGAGGGGGGAAAGAGAGAGGTGAAAAATTGCAAAATTTTCTCAGAAAATTGCCTCAGAATGAAATTCTGCCCTTTTCTTCTACTCCAAAAAGTCATTACCATCTGACAGCTGTTTAGTGGCATATGTGTGTTGGTGGTACCAGTCCAATTCCTAGTGGGCAGGTGTCTGCATCACAAAAGCCACCATCACAATTGGCACTAATTGGCACCCTTGCTGGCAGCCTCCGTAAAGAAAATAAGGATTAGATGGCACAGAGATCAAATTATCCTGTCACCATAAAGGTGATCCCCCCTTTAGGTCAGAAAGGCCTGTTGGCAGGACAGTTTGGGGAAGTTTGCACTTCCCGGGCTCTTGTTCCAACGAAATGTCGGGTGTCTGATGATGGCATTGAGACGCGTTTCACAGGCACTTTCACTTCTCATTTTTAGCTGAATTTCAAGACAAAAAAACCAAACCAACACCCAAACTCAAAACTCAAACAACAAACCAGAAAATTCCCTCTTAATCTGGACCGTTGGACAGTTTCCGATCAATACAAACTTGCTATTTTATGCAGATAGTCACCACATTGCTCTGCTGGGGTATCAGTACATCCAATACCTTTCTTTGTATGGGCTTTTTTTCCTTTTTTTTTTTTTTTTTTTTTTTGAACAGCATGCAAATTCTGTGATTTTTCTAAGTATAGGGTGCAAAATACCCTGGAAAGTGGGGGGAGGGGGGAAGGGGGAATGTCTTACAGCTCAGCAAGCTTTATGAGGATATTCTCTTAGTTATTGAGATGAGTTGAATAATTCTCCACTAATTTATACACCAGTGAAACTGGCCTGTTGGCAAGTCCACAATTAATGCGAATGCCAAGTGGGATTGCAGCTTTGTTTCATCTAGGAAAACACTTAGCTGAACAGCAGCTTTCCCAGCTGAAAATGTGTGTCTGTCTTTAAACTTGCAACAGAAGCTGGCATTTCTTCGTTTCCATTCACTCTATCATTATGATGCATTATACAAAGTAATGATGTAATACGCTGGAAAGCTGAAACGCCAGCTCTTTGCCAAAAATAATAATACAAAAAGTGTACAATTATTTTCATCTATGAAAGCCACTCTCACCACCATCTCCAGCTCCCCAGTCAAAGAGAAATCTTTCCTAATAGTAGATCATTTCTTTCTGTTTGTGAATCAAACATGAATGTGAAAGGGTGGGGGGACTCAGCTCATCCGTGCTGAGTTACAACTTTTAAAAGATGTAAACATATTTATCACTCTGGCACAGTAACTCGTCACCACACATCCCTCACACTTGCATTTTAATAGTGTTTTTCCCCTTACCTGTGGAACGTGTCATCTCCTTCTGCAACTAGGGCTAAGTATGAAGGGACTACGGGAGGCAAAAAAAGGCACCAGGATTTGGACCTTGGGCAGAGGATCAAAATGCCAGGAATTTTTAAGGCCTGGTCTTACCACTCCTTAATCACCAAAGCCATTAAAAAACAGGCTTATGTATGCACGATGACACCACTTCGGCAGGGATGTAACCTGCTCCAGAGCATGGAAAAAGGCTGGGAGGGAGAAGAAAATGTCCATTGCTTTGGGTTAAGCATCTGCTCTACTACTTTATCCCCCATTTCTACAGCCCCAATGCTGTGCACGCCTCCATACGCCAAGCCATGAAATCAATACCGGGTGGTGTCGGCACAAAACGCATCGATACAGAAGCTCCAGCCACAGATGCCCAGAGAAACAGTGGCTCCTACCTACCAGTCCCACGACAAACAGTTGTGATGGGCAGATGCTGAAGCTACAAAAAGAAGCCTCATGACAAACTCGAGTGGTTTGTATTTTGATCACTGGAGTGGTAGATCCCAGCACAGGGTTTGGTGCCGTCGGTGGCCCGAGGGCAGAGCCGAGGTCTGGTTGAGCAGAGAGGAGAGGAAAGACCTGGTGTGTGTGAGTGTGTGTCAGTGCAGAGCTCAAGATGGTCCTTTAGGAGGACAGTTAAAAACCAGAATAAAAGGAAAGCGGTGGGGAGTGGCAGAGTACGGAGCGGAGGGTTCGGGCGCAGGAGGCAGGCGCTGTGCATCAACCAGGCTCAGGTTTGCCAGGCAGAGAAAACTCTGCTCCTACAATGATATACAATCACACTGTAAGTGTATCTTAATAATACAATAAAGTGTTAGCTCTGATTAGAAAAGAAAGATGAATTCTTCTGCTAAACCAGGGTAACCCTAAAAGCGTGTTAACATGAAATACTAAATAAAATGCTACTCATCTATAATAAATCTTATTACACATTTTGGCAATTTTACTACTAACATACCGAAGGTTTCAAGCAATGTTTGAAAATAGAAATCTTAAATTGAATCATTGTTGCATGAATATATGCAAAATATTCATTTCTAGCACTGTGAGGGTTGAGTGCTTTTAAATTGGAGAAATCACTCATGACTTCACCTTTTCATGCAAGATAAAGTTGTATGTGGTAACATCATTACAATGTCATGAAAGGAGTGGAAATCATACAACAGTTCTGCCTAAAGCTAATATACAAAAAAGTACTTCTATATTTTTCAATATTGTTCAATATTTAAAGGTGCAGTGCGAGGCTTTAAATATATTAAAAAAATCATTAGACTTCAGATGTCAGTGTGGCCTTCACTGAGTACTGAGACTAATAAAATCATTGATGAGATCTCTTTAATATTTAACAGAATTCATGTCTTAGGTACCAGCCTATTTTCAACTCCAGTATCTGTAGAGGGAACTAAATATAGAAATAAAAACAGCAAAGGATTTATGCGGTGGTCATTATGGATTTTTTTTAACTAGGGCACTAAAATTAAACTATTTACTCAATAATACTGTCATAACAACAGAGAAAACGGTGTGACATTAAAATAGTCTTTCCTATAAATCCTTTAGCAGGAGATTACTTCAAAAGTACATAACAATTTTATACACATTAACAATCAGTAAATTCAATCAGCGAAAACGAACGAGCGGATTTTGCAGTGAGTTGCCACACCATGAATTGCCAATATAGAGCTCAGAAGACTTCTGCAATCTTAGAGGTGTTTTAAAAAGTGGGAAAGGAATAATTTGAGTTTATATAGTTCTTTGCCTTTTCTTCACTCTGATTAAAAAAAAAAAATTAGACCTGAAAGTTCAGCCTCAGAGGTAGAAGTTACATAAAAAAGAGCCCACCTTGCAATTTAACTGTGTAATTTTTTATGGCGTGAATGTCAGGGGGAAAAAAAAAATAGAAAAATCAGGGTGAGGCAATCGCAGAGCGTTCAGGTTCAAGTTTAAATCCTGGCACACGTGAAGTGCACGGATCCACTTCGTCACGGCAGCCACCGCCCCAGCGCTTGGAGTCACGGGGATGCAAAGTGAAAACATCTCTGTCTTCGAAATCCAGCCCTGCCACCCAAACATGCGCACTTGTTAAAAATAAAAAAATGCAAATTCCTAAATTATTGCCTTATTTTTATGTTTCAAAAAATATATATATACATGAAGTCCCGCCTGCCGTGGCCGGGCTGTTGCTAGGTGACGATGCCGCGGCACGGACCGTCGCCGGTGATGAATGGCACGCGGAGCCCTGCTGATGGCAATCCCTGCGCCGGCACCACAGCCCTCGTGCCCTCCCATGGCTCTGCCACCAACCAGCACAAAGGGCTGCAAAGGCCAGGATGAGATTTCGACAGAGGATGGGTCTGCCCCCAACATTGACCCAAGCCAGAAAAATGCCAGCGTGGCACCGGTGGCTTCGCTGTCCTTCTGTGCTGAGGTGCAAAACTTCACTGAGGAGTGGTCAGAGCGTACCTAAAAAGCTACTGAGGGTGGTGTTCCGGTTCAGGTGAACTGGATTTTGTGCACAGATGCACAAAACTGATGCTCACACACCATCCCCATAGTCTGCTGTGCCCATCATCAGGCCCTGAGCAGCACTGGGGTCCCTGCAGTCACCAAGTTCGCCCTTATCTCAGATGCTCACAAATCAGATTGCCTGTTCTTCTTGCACAGGTGTCACAAGTGCTGCACCTGTCTTGCAACCCCTCTGCTCATCCACCACATCTCCACTTTCATGCATCCCACTGGGATGCAGAAAGTGAGGAAAGAGCCTCCCAGCAAGAGGCTGGCAGACAATAAAAACCCCAAGCGCAAGAAGGGCTGTTCCATTCTAGATAACACTGACATACTGACCTGGCCCCCTGCCTAGGCACAAGAGGCACTGACTGCCCCAGGATTCCTTTCTCCTATACTGACCTCTAACAGAAACCAACACCCAAATGGTAACCATCATGAGATCCTCAGGAGCAGGGCACAAATGAGAAGTTCCCTGTTTCCCTTCTGACACCAGTATAAACCCAACCTTCATTAGACTTCACCTCACTGGGGCTTCCACATGCTCATTTTGTTTAAAAACATACAGCAAGGATATGCCAACGAAACAAACAATTTGGTGGTGTTAATCCACAGATTATTGACAAGACGAATGAGATTCCTCGGGTCTAATGCTCTCTGCTACTCAAGGGCCAGCTAAGCTCTCTTTTTTCAAATATGTGGATTTCGAAATGATGGATCATAATAACAGAGCTGGTGCCTATGAATGGGGATTGCAAACACTTAATATTTCAATAGAAGTGTGTGCAACATGATCCAATCACTCTGAAAAATGTACAAAATGGAAATATATAAAGAAAGCAGCTGGCATGAAAGAGAATAAACAAAGAAATATTGATAAAACTCTGTATGGATTAGGCAAAATATATTCAAGCTGCATTTGAATAATCTCATCTATATTTATATGTGTGTACATATATATATATTCAAAACACAGAAAGATTTCTTACCTCATCATTTCCTCGCTTTGAAGGACAGATCTCTGAATTAACACCCCCCCCCCTTCCTGCAAATCACAGGGCTGTGCTGGTGCACGAGAACCCGGTTCCCCAGACGCTGCTCATGCCTTGAGAGCGCGCTCACGGCGGGGGGGGTGACTTCGCGGGGAGCTCAGCACCCTTGCCCCAATTCAGGGGAAGCACGTTTCATGTTAAACCCACGAGGGACCCCCCCTTGAAAGATCCATCTTGTCGTTCATTAGACTAATTTTTCGCATGTTTTTATACGGCACACCCCAGTGATTTCAGGATCAGGCCAGGAGAAATCATTTGCATTGCACTCGCGCTGGAGTATTTACTTCTCCGCGTCTCTGCGGTAAAACCAACCTGACCACTGAGAGCTGGTGTTATATAAGAACCCAGTGAGCTGAAAGGCTGAAAATGCACCATCCTAACATGCAGCTCCCTGACCCACAGCACGTCCCTGCAGCCCGCTGGGATATCTGCTGGGGACCGTGCACACCCCCCAAACCCACGGCAAAGTCCCGCAAGGTAGTTTAAGCCTCAAATTAAAAAAAAAAAAATTAAGCTAAACAATGTTACTTTACAACTGTTGTAGGCTAAGAAGATGCACATGGGTGGTGACAGGCATGATGGGCAAGAGCTTTTTATGCGGCAAGGACTTCTATTGAATCTGAGCCCTAAGCTGTGCTGCAGCCTGAGGGAGGAAGTGGTGGTAACAACCTTCTCTCGTTCTTCATGATTTTCTGCTTGCTTGCTTGCTTTCCCTGCACTCCTACCACCAGATCATTACCAATTTTCACAGGGCCACCTTGAGTGATGAGGGGAACAAGTGCACCATCCCCCAGCTCTCCACTATTAGTCAGTACCAACTTAACCATGTTGGGGTTGTGTTGTGGGGTTTTCCCCTCTTTTAATCACCGTTGCCCTAAAAGCCACTTTCCTTCCCCCCACCACAGCAGCCCACCCACCCTCTGCAGAGATGGGCATTACAGTCAGCCTTGCAAGGGTGTTTTTGCCATGGGAGTATTCCCTGCACCATCACAACTTCAGCCATGTCTGCCCACGAACAAGAACTACTAGGGCTTCCCTGGAGCACCACACACTGCCACACAGCCATGTCCCAGGTTGTTGTCTCTTCTGCTGGCACAGTACACATTAGCTGATGCTTCTCCAGCACTGCTCACACCTCTCCCTAGTTTCACCAAAGTATCAGCTGTCTTTGGAGGGGAAAACAAAGCAGGAACTGAGCCCCTTTAGGTTCCTGAGTCTTTGTGAACGCCCGTGATGCCTGGGAATAATTCTGCCGGCAAAACCCTTGGACACAGCGAGACTATCAGAAACACACCACCTAAAATAGAATAGAATAGAAAATAGTCTCAATCACTTAAAGTGGCAGCCCCATGACCAGGAAGGGAGTGTGGGGCAGCAGTCCAGACTCCGTTGGTCTCCTCTCTCAGCTCAATATTGTCATTTATTACTGTAAACCCTAAACCCAATGTCAATCCCAGCAGGTTAAGAGGCAGCATTTCCCAACACATGTAGGTCTTGGCCACCCAGTACAATTTAGCTGACTCCAGAGAGCAAACCCAATATCTCTGCATGCCACAGCACAGGTTTGCCTGTACTCTCCAAGCATAGGCTCTCTAGTCCCAACTTCAATGAGCAGAATCTTGAACACTTCATCCTAAACTATCTGCAGTGGGTTTACTGGTAGCTCAGCAGCTCTGTTTGCACGTTCCCCTGGCAGAATAACAGCTGCCTGATTGTATGACCCAGCAGACCTTTAGTGGAATGTATCAGGATCACCTTGGCTGGAAAGCAATGTCCCCATCGCAGCATTTAAATCTAGAAAAGTGGAGGAGATTCAGACACCTTCTGGCAATGTGCTGCCATTTCCAGCTGAGCCCTGAGGGACAGGAAGGAGGTTTTTTGGACCAGGTGTGAATTTCCAAGGACATCACAAATCAGGAGAGGATATCTGAAAGCCAACCCAGCTACAAAAAAAAGTTTAATTCTGGCTTTTTACACACGCCTGGTTTGCTCTTCTCTTGCTTCGCCAGCCTGTATCTGAGCACTTACAAATTCCAAACAGGCTGTATTTCCCCCAGATTTACACGCAACTATGATCAAAATCTGTTGCTTAATACCAGACTTCTGTAATGAGCCGGAGATATTCTATCGCGTTTCTGACTCACATGACATGAAACAACACAGACACACAAACACACACACTCACACAACCAGAGCAGAGGTTTGAAACAGCAGCAGCTTTTCTCCTGGCACAGGGCAGGGGCACTTTGGTTTCCTGAACAGGTGGACTACCTGACAAGCAGCAGGTACCCTCGCTTTTGACTACTACGTTTTAAATCAGGGCTGTTTGGCAATTCATTAGTGTCTGCTAACTGTTAAACACAGGAAAGTTCAAAAACATGCATATGTTTGCCTCCCTGCCTCCCAGGTGGTATCTGTTTCAAGCAGCAACCTTTTCACTTCGTGCATCAAGACTTGTAAACTTCCCGTGGCTGCACCAGCGGTTCCTAACCAGGTGCCTGCGCCAGAGCCGCAGTCTCTGAAGAGCAAGAAACTCCATATGCTGATCTCCGGCTACGGAGATGCCATTCGTTTCTCCTTGAAAGTTTATTGTCAGAATTACTGAAATGTACACAAATGTCTGCGTTTGAAGGTGAAATCTGGTGGAAAAATAAAGATATAATAGGATCCTTTCTTATATAATTTCCCGGTGTGATGTCTGTCTGAAAAATGAAGTGAAATTATATGATGTCAAAAAATCATGTTTCAAAATGATTGACAACATGCGAGTGTTTTGCATTGTGAAATGAGGTGGAAAATTTTAATTGCATGATGGAAGGACATAATATTTATTAGAACCTTGTAACCACACTGGATTTCAGTCGAAAGGACACAATTTTAAATTTTATATTAATACTTCAGGCTAAATCTTAAACGAACACACAGAAGCAAAATTCCGCCTTGGAATCTGTGGTTAAGTTTTTAATTTCTACTAGTAAAATAGCATCCATGGGGTTGGCATGTCACCATAGTGACAAAAAGATTCCCTCATTCATGCACTGCCATTCTGATCCAAACAATGTAACGTGCCTGGCTCCCAGGTCACTGGAGAAATGGCTGCCCTGGACACGCAGTGTTTTGATAAAGGTCTGCTAAAGAACAGGATGAGAAATTCTAGGAAAATCAAAACCAGCTAAAATGTCTAAGCCCACTTTTATTCTTCCCAGTCATTATAAAGGTGGGCTCACATCCACACCCGAATGCTAACAAACCTGTGTCCTTACAGACAGGAGCACGGAATAAATCCCAGAATTGAAGCCATAACAGAAAAAATTCCAAGTAAACAGCAAAAAATTCAGGGATAGTCCTGGACAAGTGCATAATAGTTCAATTGTCAGGCTGGCCAGTGTGACACCAGACAGTAGTTGCTCTCAAAGAAAGTGGTCTAGGGAAGGAAAAAAGTGAGGTGACATTAAAAGAGGGAAAACAGAGATATGCACTTGGAGGAAACTCAGAGCAATCAATCTTGGTTTTAAGATATGCCTTAAATAAGTCTTATGTCAGTGAGGAATCTGGATGGGGCAATCTATTTAGAGTTCAGAAACACTAGTTAAATTTCCTCTTTCCTGGTGTGAAATGAGCTTGAGGAACTGAGCAATGGGAAGCAAAATTACTCCTTCCCTTTCTCAAAGCCTGGCGCCTTTCTGAGCCTGTTGGTAACACCAAAGGCTGAGAGGAAAGGCAAAGGAAATAGGAAATCCTGATTTTGAACCAAGCCTTTGTGAAGCAGCAGCAGCAGCCTGTGACCAGCCCAGCCCAGAGAGGTGCAGCAGCGTGGCTGCTTCACCACCAGTGCCTTCAGCAACTGGCTGGATCAGCCGGGAGCTTTTTTCCACTGATATCTTTCCACAAGAACTTTCCTGACCGGGAAAGGACAAGAGCACAGGTGAACTCCTGGTGTTTTACTACATCCCCTCCCATTCATTTGTGCAGTGTCAGGTTTGTCTCTGGAGATCTGGGTTTAATCTGGAGATATAAGATGGAGCAGTCAAAGTCCATACTCAGCTGGAGACGGAGTCTGCTCTCCCCAGCCTGGCCAGGACCCTGAACCACCCGTGGCAAGGGAAAAACAAGCCATCCTCAAGTACCAAAGTGAAGAACAAAGACAAGAAAAACACAATTCTCTGTGTAGGCAGAGTAAGTCAGGATGATTGTGGAATGACAACTTTTAAATACTCTGTAATGGTTCCCACTTTAAAAAAGAAACAACTATGTAACCAAAATAAAAGGCATGGACAATGCAGAAGTCCAGAAGAAATTCTGAGAGAAATGAAACAAACTCAACCAAGCTGAGTCCCATTCTGTTCACATAAAACACAGGGGTCTGTATTATAAATATCCATGTGGAGTTGAAGAGAATGGTTAAAATTACATCCATCGAGCCTAAATGAAGAACTAGGAAGGGAGAAGTGTGGAAAGCTGCATGGGGGAAACAGAAAGGCCAGCTCCAAATTCTGTCAGAGGCTCAGTTTAACAGTAATTCACAGAAATTTGGGCTAGGACATAAATCTCAGTGTTGGAATCCTAAAGGGTCATGGAATGGTCTGCAGCTAGTCAAGCAGAAGAGGTCAGAAATTAAAATGGCTAGCAATGGGTAATAAGAAACCTTAGGTCCTTAAAGGATTGTTAGAAATGGATATTTATGCTCCTTGCTGAGGAAGGAAGAGATTTTTCTCTTCTCCATCAAATTAGCTTTGACTGAGTAGTGGGAACAAAATACACTCCTGAATATTTTCACCAGCTTTTGAAAGGCTTTTCTTTTATCTGTGCACCTCCACTGAGCAAACCATCTTGCAGAAAAGTTTTGCCCAAACCCCAAAGATGTTCCCAGGGAGAGGGATTTGCTCATCTTTGCATGAGAAGCTCTTATACCTTTCTCCAGACTAGGGCAGAAAACAGCAAGGAAGGGTTTATCCCACTGAGTAACGGATTTCCCAGAACTCCAGTCCAGGGAAAGTCTGCAAAACCCCGTAGCTAATCTGTGACAGATTAACCTGATTTACCTGACACATGTGTAGAAGGTCCTGTCCCACCCTCAGCAGCCCTGCTGGTGTCCCAGGGAGGAAGGGACCATCCTGCATGTTGCCAAGCAGAGTAACAACCCCAACCTCTAACATTCAACTTGTGCCCATTCCCTGATGTGCTGCCCAGAGCCCAGACTCTCTGAGCCAAACCCAGATGCCTGGGAAATCTGATCAATGGGGGAAAATAATTGTAGAAATGTATTCGATATTTCTGAATAACCAATAAATCTGAGGAAATCACAATCTGCTCACCATTATTCCACGAGAAGGAGAAAGAAAGCCAGATCAATTATTAATTTCCAGTCACTCAGTCAGCACTGCATCAGGCTGCTTTGTTATAGGTCAGAAATATTACAGGATAAACACGGCTCTGAAACAAATTCCTGCCCTATCCTCGAATGAGGATGTACCTGGGAAGCCCCACACTCAGGAAGCCTCCATGGCACAACCCCCTTGTACTGCTCGGTCTTCCCTCGGTATCTGCCGAGGTTTGGAGTTCCCCAAATTCGTGGATGAGCTCCTTTCTTCCTCCCCTTCACATACTTATACATTTTTCTGCCATCTGGGATCCTCATTAAAGCAGTGAGTCCACCACTAATTCAGACAGAGATTTTTGGAGGGAACCTGGAGCAATTCGACAATAAAGACTCCGCTTCCCGAGGACTACTACTCCCCAAATTGCTCTTTGCTCCACTCATTATAAAGTGCATATAAAATGTTTGCATCCCATACCTGAATATTAATGAAACATTTTTTTAATAATACTACATAAAACACCTGTGTCCCTGCATACACCAGAGAAAATCATTGCAATAGGATGAAATAAAAATGTTGGGGTCCTTCAAATCTTAAACCACCAAAGACCGATATCCTTCCTTCCACCTGTTTGTATTGTTCAGTTTTTCTGTTCAGAAAATAAATAACCATCTCTGCACAGGCAACTATGGAGTACATAAGAGCATCACAAAGTAATTATGAGTTTATGACATCATCTTAATATTACAAGGGAGAGACTGAAAGACCCAGGAGAAACTCCAGATTTCCCTTTTGGGAAAATGTTAATGGATGCTTACAATCTGTTTTCCTTTGTTTGGATGTTACAACCAATAATACACTTTTATGTCTATAAATAAAGACTAAAGTTGAATAAATCCAACAAGCTCCTGAGCCCGCGGCTCTGCAACTTGATTCACATTCACGGCAAAGATTTATGAGTCACTCACAGAGAATAAGTTGAAGCTGCAATATTTGGAGTGAAATTATTCAAAAGGGTGATTATTTTGGGAATGATTATGCATGCACACCTGATCAGGGTGTCACCTGGGCCCCCTTGTCCTACATGATGAAATGTGGCAATTTTTCTGCATTTCTCTTTGCTTGCAAAAAAGGGGAGCGTGTAAGAGCAATCAAGATGTTTATTTTCACACACACTGGATCATCTTGTGGATATATTTTCCCTTTTACTTAGATCACAGGACACGTTCTTTAAACTATTCACATGAATATACTAAATTTACTGATGACTGCAAAGCGAAGGAATAAAACTGATTGCTGTTCTTCGTGTGTGGGTGTGTATATATATATTTTTATATATATGCATGTCTGTATGTATATGTGAACCAAAATACTTTTGTATTTGGGATGTAAAGTTAAGCACTCAAACTTTGGAGAAGCAGGCAGCAGTAGCTGTCCCTGCTGTGTACACAGTGGGAAAAGGGATTTGTTTCTTTCCTCTTTCTTACAAGAATTTATCCTTCACCCAGTGGGTTTGCAACCAACAACTGTGGAGGACCACAAGTACAACCAAATGAGGCCACGGACTGTGAGGGAGACAGAAGGCATCCCTGCCTGAGGCCTTTGGCTTGAATCCCTCTCTTGAGATACAAGCTTTGACATCTAGATAATTGAGGGGTTTTAAACTATTTTGTCCAAATGAAATAAGCTTTGTAAAGTATAAATGGGGGGAAAAAAGTTGGAAAATATACCCTCACTTATAATCTTTCTCTGCCTGGAGAATGAGATCACTCTACAACCATCTGAAAGATTTTCAGGAGCTCCTTTTATAAAATTTTTGTGGCAAAGTCTCAGAAACCTCATCGTTAGTCACTTCACTCTCTCCATATTCCTCCTGATAAGATGTTTTTCTCATGTGTAACATATGTTTCTCCCTTTTTAGTCCTAAAACTTTTTGCTTTGTTCAGGCAATTCAAAACTGATATAAACTTTCTCCTTGATCTCATACTGATTTGGCCTGAAACAAAAACTCCCCTAAGGCCTCCAAAACATGAACAGGTTCAGGTCAAGCTCCAGATTTGGTACTGGGTGCTTTTCCCTGGAACTGGCTGAGCACACACTGAGGTGGTTTCTCTCTTCTCTGCCCAGACTCCCAAACCAAAAGGGATATCTCTCCTCCCAGCTCTTGTCTCCTTTCCAGAGAGGCACTATACGAGATCAAATTTAGAAACTTTATAACTGCACTCACAAAACCTTGGTGATGAGGGAGCGAGGCAGGTAATTGCCTTTTTCCAGATGCCTGCTATTTCAAAAAGGCAGGCTGTGCTCTGCAGGTACGTGGGTAGCCCTGCTGAGCACCTCTGGAAGTTCAGCCCACTCCTTCTTTTGCATGAAGGATCCTCCCACTCTTTCCAATACATTCTCACCCATTCCTTTGTTACTACTAATCCAGTGTGAACTTATTCTCACAAGAAACAAAATCAGATACAAGAATGAATCCAAATCCAATTGCAACTGCTTACAGCCCAGAGTCTGTCTGCAATAAGAACACAAGTGGAGGTGTAAATTTTGCAGAAGACACCTGCCTTAATTACTCTCCTAGATCAGAACGTGTCCCAGCCCCACGATGGGTCATGGCCAAGTCCTTTCTGCTCAGCAGTGACCACAGAGCTCCAAGTCAAAAGCTCTGACCTTGCCCACCTATGACATGCAGATGTTTGCAGCTGAGAACACCTTCAAGTCATTATTCTTTCCTTGATCAAAATAAAAAGAAATTTCAGGGATTCCAAAAATATTTGGAATTTCAGGTAAAGTTCATCAAATAAATTTGAAAAAAAAGAATTTAAAACATTCAGAAAACTCGAAGTGGTTTTTTTGAAAACACTTTCAAAAAGCAGTGGTTTAACTTTGCATTTTGAAATATCCTTTGTGCTTAGAAATTTGATGATATTAAATAACGGAGGAAGATTTACAAATGAAACCAAAACTTTTCACTCAGATGAATATAAATCTCTCTTCCTGTTTCTCTCAGCAAACAGAGGTTTGGACATGGGTTTTGCCACCATGATTATCCTAAGCCTGAGTTTTTTTCCCCTCGTTTGCTGAGCGAACAAAATCATCAGCTCTTTGACCTTTGGTGAGTACAGTGGCATTTCCCTTTCCTCTGAAAGCACTTCCAGAGAGAGAAAAGATGCTCTACTGGTCTTTTCTCCCACTGCTTCATCCTAATTTAGTGTCAAGTCCTTACAGGAAATTAAAACCGAGTACAGAATCAAACCAAAATCTTCTCTCCTGGTCCCTACATTGCCCTTGTACCCCTACACCCTGATCCTAACTGATCCTTCAGCTCTCCCTCGGGCTTTGGGATGGCTCCTGTTGCTTCTGCACAGCTTGTCTTGAGGTGCAGAGGAAAGCAGGCTCCTTGGGTCCTGTCTTCTTTCTTGGTGCAGGAATGAGTGGACAGTGATAATTTAGCTCCAGGGTGGCATCGTGCAGTAAAGCACACTACAGTAATTATCAGCTTCTGCAGCGTTATTTAGAGGATTACCATCCTAGGGTTATTTTATAACATCATTACAGATTAATAGTGATACTCCTGCCTTCAGTGGGCAGAGTTTGCTATGGGTTAAGACCCACGGCAGCCCGCACCATTCAGGGGACCTGCGCAATAAAAATAAAAGAATCATTTCTAGTAAGTTCTGACTCTGATTAAAAAACAATCTTTATGAAATAGATGCTAATAAAATTGCCTTCCTAATTACCCAGAGCTAGTTCATTTCCCAGCAAATATAATAAAACAGAGTTACTTGGCTCTGATTCACAAAACCTGAACCCAAGCTCATTATTAAGGCATTTAGCAGTGAAAAAGCATGTGTGCATAAGATGCTGTCCCGTCAACCAGAATGCAAGAAATCTTTTGAAGTTAGACCTTTGAAGTCTCAAGTTATTGCTGCTTTTTTTTTTTTCTCCACACAGGTATTTCAACAAGAGAAAAATCTCTCTGTGTTATTTACACAGATGGAGCAGGGCACCCTATTATACCACTGTATTCAGCAGAGATTTCAGTTAGAAGCAGAAAGTCTTAATTTGAAGAAATATTTAGAGCTGGTACACAGCACTTCTTAATCTGTGGAACCATTACAAGGCTGTGAGACTTTTACATAATAGAATAGACCAGCCAATGTCCCAGGGCTATTATTGCTATGACTTGTAACACTCTGAAAACTCTTTCATCTACCTAACCTGGGATTTTGATGATTGTAAATGCATGAGTATGTTTCAGTTTAGGGGGTTATGTTTATGTTTTATTTATTTTTGTTTATGTTTCTGCTCTCTTCAAAACTTCCTGCGATTTCGAGATGCACAAAGGTTCTGCCAAGCTCTCCAGTTTTCCCTCTGCCAGAAGTCCCCTTGACACCTAAGGAGTCTGACTCCCACAGCAGCTGCAGGCTGCAGGTCCTATTTTTATGAACCAAACAAACTGGGACAGGACAGAACAGAACACCAGTTTCCCTACTGCAGGAAGCACATGGAAGAGAGACTGCTGGCACACACAAACTGCATCAGTGGTGGTGCAGACACAGGGTGAGAGTTTCCAAATCAAACAGAGGCTGGGGTCTGTTGTGTGCAAATCCATCCCATCATCTTGCACTCCAAGGCAATGGTGCCTTTATTTGAGTTCGCCTTCTTTACCCATTCACAAATACCTGTTTTCTTTTCCTCACAAAATACGGATGAGAGACCCAGCTAAGACAGGTATATTCCAGGTCGAAACCTGGGTAAAATCTAGTACTAGTAAAAGCATTTTAAAAGCAGGAAGAGACCTTATAAAGTCACCATCTGATTCTCTGCTTCATGGCAAAATTTAAGACACCTAAACCCTTCCTAGTATCTGTTCCAGAAGGCATTCTCGTGTTTCCCAAATTCTAGCAAACACTTTGAGAGAGCTGGATCAGGGGGTCCATGCAGTTTAGGGATACCCAGCAGCCCACAATCTCATCCCACCTGATCCCTCTATTCCTTGGTTTCCTCATAACAAAAATGAAACAACACTTCCCTCCTGTGCAAGCCAGCTGGGAGGCTCTAAAAGGAGACACAGATAACTCAAACAGGCAGCATTCCTTCAGGAATGAAAAATGCTTGGGGAAGGACTTCCTCAAGCAGGACCACAGGGATATCAGCAGGAGCAGAGCTAACCGAACGTGAGGGTGAGCTGCTCAGAGAAATGCATCATAAAGGCACCACAAAGCATTTGGGATTTTCACGTGGCACAGCACTCACTCCCACACCAGCAGGTGCCCTGAGGAAGAGCCTGTATCTGCCTGGTGAGAAGATATACATCTGACAGACCAACTGGCCATCCTGGCAGTCGGACATGTTCCCCTGAGAACGGGAAAGAGGACAAAAAGTATTTTCCATAGGCCAGACCATCAATGTGGTCACTCCCCAGGTAACCTTTGGTCTGTGGCTTGTACTTCAACAGAACATGCACAACCTTGAAACCACTCAACACCCCCCTGTAGCCACAACTGCATGAAATCAGCCACTCTAAAGACACTTCGTATGCCATAAAAGTATCAAATTAACATGTCTTCTGGTTTCTTTCAGATTTTCACACTATTCAGCTTTAAAACAAAAAAATCCTTCCGGAAAGAGCTCTCAGCCTAACCCCTATGGAAAGGAAGTCCCACTGCTGAACTGAACTGCTTCTCCTTGAAAGCAATACATCTCCACACCCCTGGAAGTGACTGCAAGACCGGAGCTTTCATCAGCTAATCTCCTGGTGGTGCATGAGCCACAAAGTAATCCAGCTCCTTCTCTATGGCTCTACAGGTTCCACTAAGCTAGCCAGGGGGAAAAAAAGCACTGAAAACTTCTTTCAGTCAGTGGATTAAGCAGCTGTGACTCAGAATTCACAAAGAGGATGATATGTGAAGTGAGAAGGTGCCATTTTTACATCATCTCTTTCTTAGCCTTAACCACCCCACGGCACAGCTCACAGACACCTCCTCTGTCCCTTCCCACCCTTCTGGGGGCAGCTGCTGTACTTCCACCCAGGAGGATGTGCGACGGAGAAAGTTCCTATAGCTCAACTTCAGATTCCTTTGGTTTTTTTGTGGTGGTAAGTTAGATCCTTAACATTATCTTAATGCACTTTTTATGGTTTAATTTCCCCTTTTGTGGTGCTGTTTTCCTCAATAAGACTCTTAAATTGAAATCAGATTTCCTCTGAAGGAGCCAGCCTGATTTTCTTCGAAAGCCCAGCACAATACAGTCATTCCGCTGAGACTGACAATTTTATTATGGCTGCATTTCCTTTTTGCCTACAAAATGTTTGTTTTATAAATAGGCCTTTTTAATTTAATGTAATTTTTTTTTTTGTACAACAGCAGAAACAGTCAAAAAACACACAATGCAGCTACAAAACTTTGGTTTTGTTATACACGCCTTCCTTAATTTACTTTCCATTGGCTAGGGAGGGGAAATCAAGTTTTTACCTAAGGCAAAATATATGTAAAATTTCAATCTAAAGTAAAACTCAGCTCTCCTGTATTCAAGCTCTATAGCACTGAAGATGTGGTCTTGTAATTAAAAATGGGGGGGGAAACTAACTGCAAACAAGAGAACTACATTGCACTTTAATGAATGAGACAACTACAAGCAGAAACATGATGAGGACTGTGGAAAACAATCAACTGACAATTGCTTTGACAACTTCTACACCACTCAGGATTTAACAAGGAGGGGTTTTTCATCACATGCTTAATTTTAGCCCAGATGCTGGTTGCACATACCCGCGTCCAGTCCCTTCATAAACCAGGGTGGAAAGGGCAAGTAGGAGAGGGAAAGGTTTATACCCTGGGTTATGGTCAAAACAGCCCTCGGATGCAGCTGAGTATGTCCTTGGCCTCAGGGGCCAAAAATGTTGGTTAAATCAGGAGCAGCCCTCCCCACCCAGCTGGATCAGCGCTCAGTGTCTCCTTTCAGGATCCGCAGCGTGGACCACACCTCTGCTGGAATTTCTGCTTCCCTACAACTCCAAACAATTGAATGGCACATGCGCCCCAACAGCTCTCAAAGAGAAAATAGGAAAAGAAAAATCTTCCTGACACACACACATTCAGATTACTTTTTATATTTTTCTGTAGTTGTCAACGACTGGCCTAAACTGTTCCGCAATGGCTTAAAATCCGGTAACAGGTTTCATATGGTCGCTATAACATCTCAGTGTATTAATTAGTTTTCAAGACCCCCAAGCAATAAAAATGTAGCCATTCAAGGTCACAGTTTGACTTATTTACAATTGATGTGTAACTTGGCAAACTCTGCATTCAGCTACTTCGTACAATAGAAAATATATTGTCATTCAGGTTAACAAAAGACTCTTTTCTTTGCCACCTCACTACAATGGCCCTGCAAATGAACATCGCCTGAATAAAATCCTAACCACATTTTCACTCTCATTAACCACAGTAGGGTATCACACAATTTGCCTGGCTCCTACTTAGACCACTGTGCACCATTTTACTAGCAGCAGTTTGATGGGTTTTATGGCAGGTGATATATGGAGTGGGAGTTTCGGGAGTCGTAAACAGAAGCCACAGTGTATCACAATGTGGTTTAGGGATATAATGACTGTGTTGTAAAGCAAAGGATGACAATACTGCACTAGGCTTGAGGTAGTGAACCAATAGACCAAACAGCGCAACATAATTCAAGCTACAAACAGAGGTTTCTAGGTGTGTTCTGGCCTTCCTATATCTTTCATTAATTACCCCTGATGAATTTGAATAAGAACTACTAAAACAGAAATAAATCTGCAGCCAAGAGAAAAATTATACAGTTTCTCCTTGTATTTCTTGGATGAAGTTCCTCTCCCCCAGTGCATATACAGACCCCATATTACCAGTTCTTAACCAGCCTTTTGTATCTCCAGCTAGACAGTCCCCTTGGCCGCTGGGGCTGCCATCACTCATTAACACAGCAGAACAAATACAGGCTTGGGAGCTTCTGCACACATGCAGGGGGGTAAGTGCTGCTCTCAGCTCTGCCTGCAAAAGCTGGGCTGGGCACCACCCCCACTCAACCCCCCAAATATTTTGTTCACCTTTATTCCTGCTCTGAAGTCAGACAGTGCTCTTCTTTTTCCACGGGGTGCTACAGTCTTCTTCCAGCCCTACAGGTACTCTTCATTCCCATCTGAGCTTGCTGGTTCTTGAGGGTGATCCATTTGCCACTGGTTGATCCCACTGTGAGGTATTTAGACCGGGATTTCTGCTGTGATCCCATAGTGGTCAATCCCTGCAATTCCTGCAAAGGTGTGGTGGGTTGTTTGGTTAGTTGGGTTTTTTTTGTTATTGATATTGGCTAATTATGGCACAGAATAAGAAAATTGGCTGCCTGGTCCCCAAAGCTGTGTCATTAGCCACATTGTGATAGATTGGTGTCAGTGACAGAGCTCTCTCCCAGCATTCAAAACCTGTTCAGCTGCATTTAAACTAAATAATAATACTTAGCACATATAGCGCTTTGCATATTCAAAGCGCTGTACAAACATCAATTAATTAATCCTCATAACACCCCTGTGAGGTAGGTAAGTATTATCTCAGTTTTACAGATGGGGAAACAGACACAGAGAGGTTAAGTAAAATGAAAAATTAAGGTGGAGGTGTGCTGGTTAATTTGAAATTGCACTTTGTGCTGTTTGAAAAATTAGAAGGTGCTGTACCAGATCTCCATTATTCTGCCAGAGAAAGCAACATTTTGATCTGCTGACTCCCCTGGTAGGAGCCATCACCTCAGTCAAGCACCTTGAAGCTGAACCTTCATGTTCTCTGCCTGGGGAGCACACACAAAATATTTCCCCCTAAATTTACTCCTCTGCTTACAGAAAAATATAGGAAGATGTATCTAGTGCTTCCAAGCATGATCTATAACTTTCAGAGAAGATTTTGAGATAAATAACCTATTTAGGTAAAACTACTAAGCAGGAGCTAAGGAATGACCTGCTTGGAGGCCCAGTAATGATATATGCCAAAAGCTCCAGCTAATTGTTCTTTTCCCCCATCATCTGTATTGTCCAGTCATGAACAAGCACCAGGGAGGAACAGACCTCCTCACGTGGCACAGAAAGCTGCCCCCAACCCAAAATAACCCCAGTGAATATGCCTTACCTCTGAAAAGGAAAAAATACCAAGTGCAAGAGACACACCAGCTTAAGGGAATCACCCAGAATTGCTAAAGAGATAACTGGGAGTTTACATTCGTTTTCTTGTAGCTTAAGTGCTTTCGATTTTCAAAGGAAGAACCATCAATGAGAGCAAAGTCCAACGTTTTACTACCTAAACCCAAACCCTATGTAGTACTGCTGTGTACCTGCCATGCTATTCTATCCTACTTATTTTAATAAGGACCTCTTCCCATCCATTTGATATTCAGCACTCCTTCAACGTGCAGACTCAAATATTAAGTAGGAAGAGCGTAAAATTGACATTAAGTGGATTTGGGGGCAGGGGGGGATGGAGTAGGTGTTTGCTCCATCTACCCCGTGCATTAACCTACCTGAGCAGCAAAGAGGGAACAATTGGTAGTTGCACAGAAAAGAAACCAGAGGACGGGGGGCTGTGGATCACAGGCTGGATGTGCAACGACAATAGTAAGCAGCTGAGAAAAAGGAAAATGCCAGACTGTGATGTTTAAATGGAAGTAGAGCCTTGCAAGACTCATAAAGCAACGCTTGTGCTCTGCTGAGTGCCAGGGAGGCCTCACTCAGGGCATTGTGTCCTCCTGCAGGCACCGCTCCTCTCGAAAGGCATGGCCCAATTGGAGGGAGTTCAGAGGAACGGGAGGGGAACAATCAGAGGTCTAAAAACTACGACTTGTGAGGAAGGATTGAACACAGTGGGGTTGTTTGCTCTAAAGAGAAGACTGAGGGGAGACATGATAACAGTCTTCTGGTGTTTAAAAGGCTGCAGCAAAGAGGAAGGGAACAATCTGTTTTCTGTGCCCATGACCAAAAGGACAAGAAAAAGCTGGCAGCTAAGAAGGTGTGAGTCACATATTAGGAAAAGCCTTTCCAAGAGCAAGAACAGTGGAGCTCTAGAAGAGACTGGCAAGAACCATGTGGAGTTTCTCTTGGCAGAGGTGCAGGAGATGTTGCTTCAGCACAGAGGGATATGCATAGTGACCTTCCTCAAGGTCCCTTCCATCTCAGTGTCCTGTGTTAGGTGTCAGAAAGAGGAGGTGCTCGAAAGAGAGCAAATTCTTCTGCCATAGTGACCAGTGAGCCCAGTTTGCCCATGGCTAGGCCAGGCTCAGTGTTCAGCCAGGCCACAACCACATTAGTTATTCTTGGAGCAGCCTGGGAAGAGCTTTGCTGATGTTCCAACTAGATAATGCCATCAGTCATGTGACACTCCCATAACCAGAACTCTATTCGTCCTCCTAACCTTGTATTTCTAATTGCTCAGTGCCAGAATTGGGGATTTTAGTAGTCAGCATGACCTCAGGCAGGTTCTACTTGCAGCCAGTAGTGGGGCTGTCAGGGGAACCAAAGGCTGGCAAATTAGGCAGGGATGGCCTTTCCCACCCAAGCAGCTCCAGGAACCTGCAGCCAGTCAGTCCCTGTGCACATCTCTTGGATGCTCTTTTCAATCCTCCTCCAATCATGCTCTTGTCTTCCTCCTCCCTCAGTTTTCCCTCAGTAGTTCCTTTGTTAACTTCTTTCCTCTCCTTCACCCTGTTGGCTTCTTTCCTTAATCCCTTTTAAACAAAAAGTATCTCCAGAGTGAGAGTCGCAAACATGCAATGTTTAACTGGGAACAAAATAGGAGAAAGGAATCTGCCTACTCTGGCACGTGTGGGATGCTTTATCTGCCTTATATTTAATATGCTGCTCTGAACATCCCCTCCTCTGACACAGAGTGGTGATTTGTGTGAAATCGTTTGGAGGTTGCTGATCTTTTGGTGGCTGCAGAGACCACGAGCTTTTGGAAGTAGAAGCCTGATCCTAAGAGAACCAAAACTGTAAAGGAACTCCCCTCCCTGCTGGCCATGATCTCTCGCAGGACAACCACATCACTGGAAAATTTCTAAGATCATCACAGTTCAAGAGCTATCAGTAAAACTATAATTCAACTTAAAAATAGGAAGGCAGGTTTACTCTTCCTACAATTTTACAAAGTAAAAAAAATAAGTGACACAAACACTAAACTTTCTTTCTGCATAAATGGTTCTGAATAAAACAACCCAAACCCTGCAGTTCTGGAAAGAAACATTTGGCAGCGTCTCCTAAAGTTCTTCCTTTTACAGCATTACTTTGGACATGCTGCACCTCTCATCCTCTTTGAACAGCCCTGCTGGCACTTGCATGTGATATTAGGTTCTCCCTTCTTTTCAGATGCCTGTAATTTTAGGAGATTGTAATTGTCCAAGATAAGATGTCCTTTACCCTGGTTTGAACAAAAGGCGAGTTGTTGGGGAGTCTGGCAACGAGAACAAGGATCCTGCTCACAAAAACCCATCACGCAATATCCTACACAGCACCTTCAAATCCTGCCTCCTAGAAGAGGAGGCCCTCACGTGTGAAGCCCACACCTTGGGAGAATGGGAGATTTGCTCCAGATGGTTTTAGCCATAGGCATGCTGAGACAGTCCTAGAGCTGGGAGCAGAGAAAGGGTGCCCTTCCCTCCTGTCTCCTACAGAAATGTTAGACAGCCTGCCCTCCAATCTAAATGAACAAAAAAACATGCAGGAGTTAATTAATTTGCTGCAATATTGATATGACAAAATGAAAGCAGCATGTGAATGACAAAGGAAAACTCACTGTCATTCACTGGCTAAACAAGGGACTGAGTAGTTAATAAAGGCTTATAGAGTAAACCCTTGTATTTCCCTGATGTTAGAGAACCTGCATAAAACCAGCTCAAAAGACAAAGACAGCACCTGATGGTAATATTTTCAACAAATCAATTCAGAGGTGATAAAAAAGAGCAGTAAAATTCCTGTATAGCAAAAATGAATGCAAGAGTCAAAAAACCCCACAAACCTCTGAGGGTGACTACACATGGATACCAGATACACGCACAGTGCTCCACAGCCTGCAGATAAAGACCATTTCTTTGAAACTCCTAGTTCAGAAGACCTGAGTTCAGGTAAGCAGCAAAAAATTCAAACCAAACCTCAGCTATTGTAGTTTGTCTACCTCTAATACTAATCTGGTTGACCCAGAGATTTTTTTCACTTCCTATTGTTAATTTTATTTCTAGCGTGTATACAGCGTCCCTATCCGTGGCTGAATCCTGACGCAGCCATCACAAAAACTAGAATTATTTTGTAATGGCACCAGGGAAATGAAGTTATTGTTAAATTAATACACACCCATTAAATGTAACAAACACCTTTTAACAGAAGACATGCTGCGATTTTGTCCCACTAAATTCATTGGGGGGGGAGAAAACAAAAACTCTGAAGTGAAATAGAGTTGCCATAGGTTCACCCCACATCCTTCCTGTGGCAAGAAGTGCCATTTGCACAGAGAAACGACCTCTCCATAGGTTTTGTGTCTTGGGCTGACAAACAGCTAAAACAGACCCAGCATCTGTGGTTGCAGACAGTGGTCTAACCAGGACACTGGAGGAAGAAGCTGAAATCTTCCAGTGAGCTGACCTTGCCCCTGAGAGGTGTGGCTTCACCTGCGTTAGGCTGACCGAGGATTTTGGGTGACATTTGGCTTTTTTCTGCTCACAGAGAAACAAGAGAGTAAAGGAGAAGGGATGGATAAAGGTGATGGTGCTTTTCAAGGTACCAAGCCAAATGCAAGCCTCACTATAAACATATAAACCAGCAGAGCAGTTTACACCCACATGAAAATGATGTGCTTTACCGAGCACTTTAAAAAAAGTGGGATGCAATATGGCAGCTGTTTTCAAACCTAGCAGGTATGTTTAGCTTGAAACACAAATTCCCACTCATCACACACATCAAGGCAGAAGAGAAGAAGAATTCTCTTTATCCCATAGCTTTAGGTGGCCTGTGCTAGACAGGAGCAAAGACAAGAGGCTACTTACGGTTTCTCCAAGCTCTGCAACTGAGGGACACTCGGGAGCACCGAGTTCAGGAGTTCATACAGTGCTGGAGAGATCAAATGCATCTCATCAGAAACTGGCCTCTCTTTCCCCAGGCAGCTTGTTCATACCCCTGCTAAGACACTTATTTTGGATCATTTCTTCAACTCCCATATCATATGCTGCTTGTTTTAATTTCTTTCTGCAGACATTTTTACAACGCCTTATACTTCCTGCAAGAAGGGCCTTTGCCATCCTTCACAAATGGGAAAATGCCTGGGATTCCACCATTGGATATCAGCAAAAAACAGTGTTGGGAAGGAGAGAAGCCTGTGAGGTGAAGCACTCTCCCAGGCAATTCCCACAGCCCAGCACTCAGTCCTGCAAAGAGCCCTGATTTGGTACCGCCTGAAAACAGGGACAAAATCATCATCAGCTTAAACAGAGGTGAGATCTCAGCCATCCAAAATTCACTGACTCATTCTTAATGTGCTCTGATAACGACCATTAAGAAAAGGAGGGCAATATTTTGAATCTAATACAAAACAACAAATGGGCTGTTACATCAGGAATCTCATGCAGCACTAGATACAAGAGAGATACTCAGCTCCTCACACACTCCTCAGGGATCCCTGAATACTGTCACCACAGTCACCACCAGCTTTGTGGCAGTGACTCCTCCCTTGCCATTTGAAGACCTTCTCTTCACATTTGGCACCCAGCTATTATTAGCACTAATTATGGTTTCATGTACACTTCATATGAGGAAATCTCCTTCATGGACAGCATTATTTGCTATATCACCGGAAAAAACCCCCATAAGAATCCTGGGTGGATATGTATTGTATCCAATTCTAAAATTCCTACTTCACTCTGAAGAAAAAGATGATGCCTTTGCCACTTTTTGACACGGACCTGAACTCGGTATTCTGAGCAGGACTATGCAGAATTGAATTACATTTCATCTCCTTCAGCAATCCATCTTTTCCATTTCTGTTCATTTGCTGCGGCTGCAGAAGTATTGAGTGCTGCAAGATATACTTAGTTTTCCAAACCATGCAAGTCATTATGAATGGCCTTGTGTCCAGGTAAAGGTTAAGGAGGTCCTTTGTTGTTCTAGTTTAACTTGTCCCTGACACTGCAGCCTAATCATTCCACATAATAACAGTCCTGATACACAGGCCTGAGTCAAAGTCACAAGTCAATAAATCCATTCCTTCCTCCCTTTCAGGCAAAGTGTTGAATAGCACTGAGTGTGCAGTGTCACAAAACCCTGCAGTCTATCACATCAAGGTCGTCTGGTATACAGTGTGAAAAACTTTCTTTCTTTAAGTGCCTCACACATTCAGGAGGAGACGATACGTTGTACGGACTAACAAATACACTCCGGATCGCTTGGAGGAGATTAAAATAGAGGCCTGACATCAGAATAGTTTTAGTTACACTTGCCTAATCTTCTGCCTGTTGTTGCTCTGGATTTGTTGGACCCAGGGGATGGGAGCCACTCGGGAAAGGCTGAGCCACTCACAAGGAGCCCAGCAGGTCGGTGCTTCCTTCTCTGTCGAGACTCCTCATACGTACAAAGACAAGCCACAGCTGAAGGCTGGGGGATTTTATTTGCTGAGGTTCACTGTGCATTTGAAGCCTATTCTGATAGTTTAATTCCAGTAATGTGAATTGTTTGCTCCTGAGAAAAGAGACGCAGCACCACATACTGAATCATCTCCTCACCTTTAGTTAAAAAAAACCCAAACCCCAAAACCAAAAAAAAACCACCCAAACCCTTAGGTGGTGGGTTGCCGGAAGAACACAAGGCTGAGTTACAGTTTGTTTACTTTGTTAAGGGACTTATAGCTCTTCCAGGTTCATAAATTCTTGTGGTGGGCTAGGAAAGTGAGTGTAAATTAACTTGAATAATAGGACTATGTGCACCTTCCAATTGTCTAATGCATTTCCCAAAGAAAAACTAGTCAGGCTTTTCAACTACCTTTTTTTTCCTTATTATTCCTTAATTAGTGGGTGCACTTGGTGTATAACAAGCGTGGGCTTTTTAGAAATACCTAGATGAAGGTGTTGTGCACATCTCTCCACGCCTCTCTGCCTTCTACCTTGCCTCCATTCCGCGACTCATTTCCTGTTCCAGAGGTTTGGGCTTTTCTTTTACAAATTGTGCATCAGTTTTATGATATTGCCAAATGTCCTCTAAGGATGGGGAAAGAAATTATTAAACCCATTTTTACATCTGCTGAAAGGAAGACTCTGAACCCTGGACTCCAGCAGTGAAAGGCTAATGCACTAACTCACAACTCTGTCCTGCTCTCCTCTCCCCTTTCATCTATCATTTCAACCTGTTTGCAGTGTCAGGGAAAACTGAGGATACCGCATCCCAGCGGATTCAGGGAAGCAAAGGGCTGTGAGAAGTCAGAGATACTAGGATTTCCGAACACCGTGGTTCTCAAAAACCCACAGCTTCCACAGCATTTCAGGGAGCCGAGGAGGCACTGCCCAGGGAAGAGCCTGCTGTCCTCCAGAGCTGCAGCTCTTCTGCAATTATGCTATTCAGAAAAAGTCATACCAGGCTCTGTCCCCGGAATAATCAAGATGCTTGAAATCCTGCTAATTCCCACCCAGGAACTTGGCACACATTCACCTGTTTTGGTTATTTATCCAAACAGCATGCAGGGCAGCAGGAAGGTGCTGTGAGCTCTTATCAGGACCCTTGCCATGGTAGTTTGTGTTGGGATTTACAAGGTATGCTGCAAAATACACTTGCCCTGCCCTGGAACCCAGAAACCATCTGTGCAAGTAAAACTTTCAGAGCAATTGTAAACAGTGGAGAATAAAAAGTGTGGAATTATAACCTACTAAATGGAGTCAACACCCCACACCTTTTTTGAAGCCTCCAGCCTTTGAACCGAGTTGTAATTGTCCTCAACTTGTGTTTAGTAACCCGCAGTCTGTGGCTCTGAAGGCAAAGATCGAGAGTTTATATCCGTACTTATTACAATCAGTCGTAATTATCCCAATGAAAGCAAAGTAAATCCTTTCCAACAAACACTAGAGCTGAGCTCTCACGTTATTGAATTATTATGGATCTGGTATATTATACCAGAGAGAATGCCAGTGTAACACACTCGACTGTCTCTCCTCTCAGAGCGGAGGAGGTTCAATAGAGCAACAAAATATTGGAGACATTACAGAGTTACCATCCTGCCTCAGAAAGGAAACAGTATAAATGAAGCCTGTGTGGCGCTTGCGAGGCCATTTGTCATGCTCCTGTAACCGGTGCGGTATATACTCATTATATATTGCGTCCTGTTGGATGTGACACTTTCTGCACTTGGGAAACTCTCAGGATTCAACCCTCACTTTTTGATTTACACCAGCCCGTCTTCGTTTTTACGGATTTCTCTGACATGGTTGGATGGCTGCGCTGGCTGCATGCTTTATAACAGGAAGAAACATTTGAAATGCATTTTCTTAAGAGCTTTGAAGCCTCCTACTCTGCATGCAGATTGCAAACGAGGTGCGTTTGCAGGTAGCCTGCTAGTTTTGTTGGAGGGAAATGGAGTGGCAAGCTAAACAAGGTATCACCGTGCCCCCCACTCCTGCTGCCCCAGCACGGATACTCCTCTGGGCACACGTAATCATGTGTTTGGTTGCTGGTTTTTGGGAAGGTAACATGCTGAAGATCAAAAAGCAAATATTAAGACCACCTATTTTAATGGCTCTGGGGAGAACATCTGGAGAGAGAAGTTTTATGAGTCTGTTGGCTTGTGTCCTTTTGAAATGTTTTCAGTGCTAAATGATGTACTTCCCTCACATTTTACTTCCACTGAGACAAGCTGCTCGGTGGCATACTGGGATGCCACGCCACAAATATACTCGTTCTGCTGTCACCCAAATATCACTTCCCAAAAGTGCCTACAACCGACTTCAGAAAATTCATGGAGTTAACTTCTAGAAAGGAAAAGTTTTGCCAACGTCATCTCCTGCTGCTACTGCTTCTTAATGTTGCTACCATGTCGTCCTTCCCCATTACTACTATTGCTTCCAGTCCTGATCAGCCTCCACCTTAACCAACTTCATTCTGCCCTAATCATTCACTGCCACGTAGTCAGGAGACAACCTTCTTATTTCTAGCTCTTCCCTCCATGTCATCGAACCCTTGGGGTGAAGGATGTCACAGAGGTCCAACTAGAAGGATTTTTTGCTATGGGAGTCTAGGTGACGTAAAGAGAAATTCCCATGGACAGACCATCATCATTCCTAACCATAGTTGTCCACAGCCAGACAACAGTGAGAGCGAGACGATGATTACTCCTGGAGGTGCCTGTTCCCTTTGCCAAATACTTGCATACTGCTCTAGTACCTCCTGTATGAGCCACCTCTTGCCCTTCCAGCAGGACCTCGTGGTTGCATTCTACTCATTCACAGAATTAAAGCTCAAATACAGTGAACTCACAGCTTGTCAGTTCAGCTATCAGCAGGCAAAGCACCTCCCAGCTTCTCACCCAGCATGGAAACCAGTGGCAGTGCCAGCACAGGGGCAGCACCACCCATACATGAGGACACCTGGATTTTATAAGACCATGTTGTGCCCCTGCAGTGACAGAAAGGGCACTGGTGCTTCGCATCTTGTTTCAGAGCAGTCGTGAAATTTGGAAGCAAATCCTCCAATTTTCTTCACTGGCACAAGGCGGTTTTGGGGTGTGTCACCTTAGCCAGCTTCCTCTCAGAAATGCAGACCTAGCTCTGCCCCAGGTACACACCAAATTGCTCTCACTGCTAGTGCTCAGCGGGACCATTTCGAAAACTTAAGTCTAGTCTAAAGTCAATCCTGACCATCACATACATAGGGCTGTAGCAGAGCAACCTGTTGCAATGCAACTTGCACACAGTATTTCTTAAGACATCAACTCCAGGGAATTTCTGTAATAATTTCTCTCCACTGAGAAGATAAGGGAGACCAGGGCTCCTCATGCAGGTGGGTTGGTTACACCTCTAAAGCTCAGTGAGATCTTGGCCCCACTGAAGTCAAAAGGAGCCTCCCATGGACCACAGTGGGAGCAAACTGCAGGCAGCCTGTGCAGCCAGCAGTGACTCTGTTGTCCCAAAAAGGAACTCCAGAGCCACTTTCTCCACGTGACAGCACAGAGTAAGGGTCATCAGGGCAGCTCTGAGTTTACCTTTTTAAAAACCCTTTAAGTATTTCCTTCAGCAGAATATTTAATCACAAGTGTAAGTTTGTCAAATGCCATCTCTGACCTCCAAAGCTTTTATTGATTACCTGCAAGTCCATTGTGTTGCATTACGCTCGCTCAGGCTACAAGGCAGTGAAGTCAAGAATAAGCTAAAAAGTCCGATTTTAAAAATAGATAAGAAATAGTCTTGTTCTCCAGTTAACAAATGATGCTACAATTAGCTTTGCAACAGAGGGATAAGAAACATTGGATTATACTGTACACAGTGCAAGAAAATTTCACCAGAGGAGTCTCTGAAATTCTGAAACTCCACATAAAACTGGAGGAGAGAACAGCCTTTTCCAAAGGAATAAGCAATGTCTGTGGAGACTAGTGGGTATTACTACAATTCCATGTCAACTAATGTTTCCCACAGTAAAAAATAATAGCAGTGAGATTTAAACAATAGGATTCTGCTATGAGAACCTAAATCCCACTCTCTCCTAATCAGCTGTAACCCACAGAAGAGAGGGGGAAATGGGAATTAGAACGTGGAAATCCTTTCATGAATTCTTCCCCCAAAGAGAGGAGGTTATTTAGTACTTGTCCCAAACACAGTTCCTCTGTGCACAAATCCCTGGATGCCATAGGAAGCCCCAGTAGTACAGTGATAACTGAAAAGGCAAAACTCAACTTCCAATTGCAAAAAGTTAAAAAAAAAAAATCTTATTTTTCTAATTGAATGTGCATGAATTCATTTTACCTGGTTTTCACCCTCTGGTTCCCAAGAATTTCCAGGAGATGGAGTCAACTGCAAAAACTCCCCACACTGGCACACAGAGGAGGTTTTTCCTTCCCCCTCAGTTGGGTCACACTGCAACACATTTGCGTAAGCTGGTGAAAACAAGAAGGCAATACAGATAGGTGGGGAAAATCAACCAGGGCTTCACACAACAGCAAACAGCATTTTGTAGGGGGTGGGGAGCAGAGACCAGAGCTGAGAAGTGAGAGCCCAACTTCATTTTTTTGACTGGAAGCTGTGCTGACAGGCATCAAACAAACAGAGACCAAGCGCTCATTCTCTAAGAGCTGCCTCTTCAGCTGAAGTTACAAGTAGAATTTGAGACTTTTTACCTAAATTCTACAGAAAAGATGCATGCTACCAACGTTTTTTTTGTCAGGCTGTGAGAGCTACCTCCCCTTGGGAACTCCAGTACCATCACTGTGTGCCCAGCAGAGCCTCACAGATTTGGGTTGGATAATTTCAGTGGGAGCCCAAGTCCAACTTGTGTTTCCTTGTTTATTGCAGACCTCCAGCAGCAAAAAGACAGCACACATGTGAAGGGTGATACAGGAGAAGAGCTCAGCTAAATGTCCCTAAAACAACGGGGTTATTGCACAAGTGCCCGGCTGGGATCAAGGTTTCACTCTCCTGGTTATTAGCCAAACACAAGAATAAGGAGAGAAAGCAAGGATAGCTCTGCTTTACAGGAGAAGGAGCTGTGGCACAGGCTGCAATAAATGAATCTCTCAAGGTCACAGCACAAGCCTGTGCCAAAGGCAGAGGAGAAGCCACAGCCCTGGTGCAGAGCCCCAGGCTGAGGCAGCTGCACCACAGCTCCTAACAAACTCTGCTCTGCCTCTGCTACCCTCCTCTTCCTCCCTGCCCCACATTTTAAACTTCTTAAACCCAACACTCTGATTTAGCAAAAGCCTGGACGTTTTTTCCCTCTTTTATTAAAAGGAAAAAAAAAAAAAAGAAAAAAAAAGATGAAGAAATGAGGTTCTTGTTAAAGGGAATGGAAGTGATACAGCTGTGGCTGTGATTAACGTAGTTCAGGGTTGAACTGAATATTGCTTCTTCCCTGCAGTATTTTTAATTACACTCCTGATTTTATATTTGGAGACCGTCATAGACCTGTTCTGGTAAATTGTCAAGCAACCACAAGTCAAATATGTGTTAAATATGAGAATATACTGCCATTTTTATCTGATTTGTGGTTCATTCACACTACGTTATCTACTTTTAATTAAATACCATAAAATACACATGGTCAGCAGTTTGACTTTTCATTTCCTTACAATGTCAGTAATTCAGCTTGATTGTTGCCACCTACCATTGAATTGCATTTTAAAGATGTTACCCCTGCACGGTGCAGATTCAATATCGGAACAATTTAAACTAGTTGCTAAAAATAACTACCACCTACTTGGGAGCAGCTCTGCCTTTAACAGTCACATGCAGATTCATGACTCTTTGCCTGCCTGGCGAGGACGGGCAGCCTTGGGAGGCATTGCAGTGGCCTTGGTTTTAGGGGTGGGGGGGGTGTCTGGTTTTGGGTTTGTATGAAATGCTTGTGTCATCTCCATGTTGATTGATAGCCTACCTTGTTCATTAAAGATATGGCTTGGATTTTGCTAGATTACCCCAGGCACTGGAAATCAGAGCCTGCCTACTGGAGGCATGTTATGCATGGACTTAAAGTTCACCACTTCATTAATAACACTCCTCAGCTGGACATTTTACATGCCGCTCTGATATATGGCTGTTTAGGTGCATTTCCCCCCCCCCCCTTCCTACTAAGCCTTTAAAGGGGACTGCGTGTTTTTTAAGAATTATTTTATTCTTGCACTTCTAGGTTACGTTGCCACACTCCTGAAATTGCCAGATCTCATTATCCTGGCTGGATTTCTTTGAGAGTAAGTGGGCAATTTGCTTTGACCGCTGAAAACAATTCATTAAAACTAGCAAGATCCACAATGGCTGAATATCTGTAAGAAGGACAGAGCGAACGTAACAGCAGCAGCATCGTATCAGGCCAAAGGCAAATCCAGAGACTTGTCTCCAACAGTCACGAGCAGCAGATACCCAGGGAAGAGGAGGAGAACAGAACCAGCCTGTACAAATATACACCCCTGAACACACTCCCACCCTCTAACAATTTGCAGTGCACGGAATTTTTCTGAGCCAGAGTGTTTTTGCATGCACCAGCCCTCGATAAATTTTTTTGTCACATAAATCTGAGCAGTCGCTCTTTTTACCATCTGAAAATTTCCAGCATCCACAACATCCTGCAGAAAGGAGTTCCTTGCATATGTTATGTGTGCCATGAAGCAGCAACACTTTTTTTTTGCTCTGAAGCCTAACTCATCAGTTTTATCTGATGTTCCTTTACTTTGTGTTAGAAGAAACAATGAACCGTCATTCCCTGCTCCTCATCTCAATGCTAGTAGTTATCATTTTACAGCCCCCGTCATACCCCCTCTCTTTTCCCAGCTAAAGAATTCTAGACTATTTTATGATTCTTCATACAAAGCCATTCTCTGACTCTAATCACTCATTTTCGATGCCTTTTCCACTCCTGCTGTGTCTGAAGTGTTGGAACTGAACCAAGTATTCAAGATGTGGGCAAAGCATGGATGTCTAAAGTGCTGAAGAGCGTCTTCTCTTTTGTTTCGTATTACTTTACTAATAGCTCCTAACAGTAAGTCTGCTTTTTTTTTTTAAATAAATACTAAGCACTGAGGTGATGCTGTCAAAGCTCAGTGTTATAACCACATCTTTTTTTCCCAAGTGATAGCATTCAACTCCATGCTCATCATCATCAATGCAATGCTGCGACTTTCACCCCACCTCTTTTACAACCACACTGAATTTCGTCTCCCACTCTACTGCTCAGGGACATGGTATGAAAAGGCACTTCCTCGGTTCTTTGCAGTCAGCCCTTGCCTTTATTATCTTGAATAAGTTGGCGTTCACCTCCAAACTCGTCTTCCTATTGCTCACCCCGGTTTTTCAGCACATTTATGAAAATACTAAACAATATGGGCTCTGCAAAGCTCCGCTGTGGAAAAGACCTCCCTATTCCTCTCTGTTGTTTCCTATCTTCTAAACAATTATTTATCCATGCACGAAACTCATGGAGGTTGTTTCCTGTAAGACCCTTGGTTGAAGCACTTTTTCAAATGCCTCTGTGAGTTCCCTGAGGACCACATCACCCAGATCGCTTTGTTCATTTGCCCGGGGACTCCTTCAAAGGGCTCCTAAAGATTTGTGAGCCTTGTCCTCCCTTTTCATTCTTGAACATACAACTTCAGCATTTTGAAGGATGCCTTCTTGCTTCTAATAATCTGTTTTACCCTATGATTTGTCATGTCAGCTCCCCTTTGGTCTTTCTGAAGCAAATTGAAGAAAAACAGGTGATGAACATTCCCTCAGAAGTGCTTAAGGGATAGCACTGAGATATTTGCAAGCTATCAACAACTAAATTACAGAAAAAACATTGGGGTGGGGATGGGGGGGGGAAGTATTTTATGCTCCACCAGTGAAAGATCTAATCAGTAGACTAATTCCCAGGTGTCAGAAGCCCTATACCATCTCCCTTGGCCAACATTAGAGAAAGCACGTGGTTAAGTTTCCCACACACAGGCAGATTTGGCTTCTGGAACATGTTAACATTGACTGATTGCTTCTGGCATAATTCAGAGAAGCCTTAATCTGAAGCAGCAGCTATGGGCAGAGCAAGAAGGAAAGCCCCAAGCCACCCATGTCTGCTCAACACGGGTTGGGCAGGTCACATCCAAGACCTCTGGCCTTTTGTGTGGCTCCTCCCCAGCACCAGGCCCTCTGTCTGCCATCAGCAGTGGCAGGGCTCAGGTGGGTTTCTGCGTCCACTTTTGGGTGCCAAGAGGCAGAGAGGACATCCAACAGCTAGAACTCACACTGGAGAAACATAAACCTATATGGGACTCCTGAACAAATGGAGGTGCTGGTCCTCAAGAAGAGAAACTGAGGGAGGCAGGAAAAGAGTCTTCAGGTATAAAGAAGGTTCCTTCCAAGAGGAAGGGATCAGCTTTGTTCTCTGTCCAAAGTGGACAGGGCAAGAAATTATGGACACAACAGGAAAATTACTTGAGTGCTAGGACATTCTTTTAAGAGCAAAAACAGTGACTCTTTAAGAGGAGATTAGAGAAGCATCTGTCAGAAATTAAATAGATACAATAGGTCTTGTCTGGATCAGTTGATCTCTTGATACCCCCTCCAGTCCTCTTTTCTATGATTTGTATTCCAAATCTAATTGATTTATAAAGCCTGTGAATCAAACCCTCAGAAAACAATTACTGTCAGCACATACAAATTAAAAAAAAGGGAATTAAAAACCCCAACCCTATTCTTAATTCAGTATATTTCACTGAAGATACAAAATAAAGAGTTTCCGGGGAAGAGAGCAAGCCAAGGAGTTAGAATTGTGCTACAGAAAAGGAAGAAGTTTTAAGCAAATTCATAATCCATGAAGAAGCATCTTTTGTAGTCCAAATAGTCGTATGATCTGAATAGGAGGCTTGTTTAGCTTTAAGGACAGGGTAGAAGTGAAAAAAAAAAAGTCCTCTCAAACCCATTAAAGAGGAAAAGTGTAATTTTGCTTTCATTGTAGATTATTGTGCCATATGTACAAAACCCAGAAATGGAGTATCCAAGCAAAGCTGAACTTTTTCCACACAGTTGGTCAGAATGCTCTTCCCTCATTTTGAGTGAAGCAGAAGCTCTTATTCCACAACGAGAAAACAAACGAGCAAAGAAAAAAATGTCACATTATCTAATCCCTCTGTAGCTTCATAAGCCTGGAAGGCCTCTTCTGAAGTACCTGGAGGTGACATTTTCCAAGTACTCATTTATGATTACGAATCATTTTCTCTAAGGGGAAAAAAGATTAGGATTCCTCCAAAAAAAAAAAAAAAGGAAAAGAAAAAAAAAGGCAATCCTAAAAGATTGTGACAAGTCAGCCTTGTCTGGTATGTAACTCTACCCAGCAACTTTTATGTAAATAATTGAAGCCAGATCTCTCTCTAAATAAGGACAGCGAGTAACATCTAAAAAGGAGAAGAGAGTTTCATTGCATTTGGTGGTTGTTGCAACAGACTGTGGTGTGAGGTCATATCAGAGGGTAAGATGCAGCAGTTTGGTGTTGGTGCTGAGAATCTCAGCGTTGCATGATGCATCATGAGGTGTTTCTTCCTCTCCAGGGTACTCACACTTTTCCAACAGCTGAGGAAGTCAGCTGGAGCTGGTCTGAGATTTTTCTCAACCTTCGTCAGAGCAGTAAAGGAAAACTCTTTGGAATACTTAAGGCTGAAGATTAAAGGAAGATGAACAAGGAAAAGACAATGGGATTGTGACAGTGAAGAACAGGACTGTCAACAAGGAAAACATCTGGATAATTTGTGCCAAGGCAGATGTCTTAGAAATATGACAGAGGTAAAAAAGCTAGGACAGTTTAGATATATTTTTTATATCTTCCAATGATTTTGAAAAGGCTTTCTGACTGTCAGCTCTTTTGTTTCTAAGCCAGGAATAACAATCAAACAATCAAACAATCAAACTTTTAGGAAATTTGATTAATCAATGTGAGCAACATACTTTCTTGAGAGGCGCTATGGAAGGTCAAATTAATGTTAGATCATGGCAAATCTGTATTTGAAAAAGGACTATTGCTACAGGTACTCCTATTTACTGAAAACATCACTAATTAGGTTTGTCATGAGCTGAAAAGAAAACATGTTTGTGAAAGGATTACAAAGGAGATCATGAGGCAATCCCAAGATGCTAACAGTGAGTTTGACATTCAGGACCAAACCTGGCCCAGGCACAACTGGTCTAACTACATCTGAATTAACAGGAGCGAATTTAACCCCATGACCAGAAAAATCAAGCTGGAAAAAAGATGGGATTAATGGTAATGGGGACGCTGCCTCTCTGGGCTATATCACCTAAGATATTACTAATGTGAAAAAAAAGAAGAAATGAGTCTGCTGTAGCCAGAGCGCAGAAGATGGAGGGCTCTCCTGCTAATCCAATGCTTCCCGGGATTATTTTAATCTTCAGAACTTGTTTAACGCCAGCTCATCCCTCTGTAGGAGTTACATTTCCAGGTGTCCTTAGCTAGATCCTGATAGCTCTTCCTGGTTAATCACTGTCAGTGTTGAAGGCCTGCTCCAAAGAGGACTGGAGTAACAAGAGCTTCTGAAACGTGTCTTACAGGCAGGTTTACTGTCATCTCCTCTTTCAAACCACTCCTTGGCTATGGGTTTAAAACAAATGTAACTGTGGGGTATGGTAGGGAGAAGCATGAACTGCTGCTTTAAGGATGAGATGAGACAGAGAGAAAAAGATTCTGTGGCTACTGCCCAAAATTATTAAGATAATGATTAAACTAAAAAATGCAAATACACAAGATGTTTTGTGCTGCTAGGCAAGACCAGAACTGATATTAAAATGTCTTGTGAACATTATAATATGTTCAGAGCAGGAGGGGTAGAAGACACAGAGGAAAACAGAAGAGAAGCCATATGGTCATAGCCGGTGGTCAATGGAAAAAAAAACAAACCCAAACCAGAAAGTACAGAAAGAGAAATACAAAGTTTGGGGGAGGAACATGTATCATCACTCCTCTCCTGTGCACTTGCACAGGGAAATCTGTGCTGATGCCCCACTGTGTTCAGAACTTCCATCTGAAGCCAAATGTAAGAACTCCCCAGAGTGTATTCCTTACATAGGAAAGGGTTCTTTGCTAAGTGGAGGAAGAATTACAATCCCAAAAGTAAACAGTGACAGTTCTGTGACTCCCTGATTCTCCTGTGCTGTCATTTTCCATGGCAATTTGAATATCTCTGATCTGAACCACTAGGAAAGTACACTTCCACCTCAACACACCAAACCTCTTCAGGAGGCATCACTGGAAGATTTGGGCAGGATTTGAGATCAGTAGGAAATGGTTTGTTCAACAAATAGCCCTGCAAAACCCAAGAATGATGCTTGTTCCCTCACCTTTCAGGTCCAAAACCTACCTTTTGACACCTTGATTTTCTACAGTAACTGTCTCTTATCTCTGTTTTGTGTGAGGAAATAAGATGTGGGGGAAAACTAATTTTATGTCAGAGCAAATTAGGATGTATAATTGACTGCAGAGAGGGCAGCAGCCGTTTGTGTTCTCAGCTGCAGATACATTAAAGATTCACATACTCTATGCATTGGTCTGTCACACAGGAACTATTAGGGGTAGAGGGAACAATCTCTTCCTGTGCTTGCCCCAAAAGCAAGCCAAGTAATGATATGTCATAAATATGGCTGCACATCATCCTCACTACGAGCCAGCGGGCACCTGAGCAGCACACCACACATGTATGCATGACTGAAGATGGATAGCATGACATTTATTAACCATGTACATAATTAAAATCCTCTAAAAACGTCCTCAGAACCAAAATAACATATCTTGAATTCCACAGGACTACCCAGGCTGCCATCCTCAATAAGTTTCGTTACAGGGAGTTAACACAGCTAAATCACTGGTATGGAAGCAGCACTCTGGGGACTGGTCTCGTATCAGCCCATCTGCCTGATCAGCAATGAAGCAACACAAACCCGAGCTCCACGAGCACATTAAGACAGCACAAGCACGGGCAGGAGGATATGGTGAACATGATCAGGACATGGATCTGGGCTAAACCCGGCCTGATAGTGCTGGCTAACCCTGCCTGCAGCAGAAAGCACCCCAAGCAGTGCAGAAAGGGTTGCCACTCCATCAGTGTTAACACCCGAGCTCTGCTCAAGAGAGGACTCACCACTGCTCACATGTGAATGCTGTGAGAGGAGGAGATCCATTGATCTCCATATTTCGATACCACATTCATACCATATCCATATTTTGACACCATAAGGGCTGTTTCTTTTCCACAAACAATCTGGGACTGCGCTTGCAAGGTATACTTTTTTCATAACATCATCACATCACTCACTGAGCCCCCATTAGCTCAGGAGATACATTTTTGAGCTCCAACCTTTCCCCCAGTGCTGCTGCTTCTCTCTACCGTGCCCCGCTGATCATTTTGATTTGAATTATCATCTTTATAAAACTTCTCCTATAATTGCTCCAGGAGAGAGACATTGCTACTGGCCTGTCCACAGAGGACTTTGTACTCCAGCCAGACTCCAGTGGTATATTAATAGAATAACTAAAACTGGGTTAGGGCAACGAATGATTCCCAACAAGACAGCCCACTGGCTTTGTAGGACTAGCAACAACAACTCCTTTATAGTGCTACTAGTCTAAAATTAGAGAAGAGAGGAAAGGCCTAAGGAATAACCTACCTTTTACACTACAGACAGATATCCCACTTGCAATCGTGTAAGTACATCAGACATTCAAAGCTGTCTTCTTCTGGGACAGTTATCTATAATGCTGTCTGAGAAAGAAGAATCTGTAGAAGAGGTATAAATGTATACATCAATCAATACCTCCTCACGTATCATCAACTCTCCTGGATATCTTAAATTCAGAGACAATATTTCTGCAACAAACTGGCATCACAGGCAAAGAGCTGACAAGCACAGAAGCAACCAAAGAAATGTATGAATTCGTAAGATGTTTTGAATTTTGAAAGTTTCCCTCTTCCCCCAGTGAAGCAGATCCAAAATAGCATCAAACTTGTACCTCATGTTTGATGAAAACCACCAGTGACTGAGGTTTCATGAGACTTTGAAAGAGGAGAAGAAGGCAAGTGAAGTGCAGTAAGTGGCTTGCTAAGCATTGATGGAAAGCAGCTGGAAATTGGGGTAGGGAGGAGAAATTGGACAGAGAAAGATACAGTGTGTTGGAAAGCAACGCAAAAGGTGGAGGAGGCGGGACAACGTCTGGATGCTTTTCTAACAGCAGCTGTTTGGGTAATTCGGTGGTCATCCAGCCAACATGGTCCAAAGGCAAACACATGGCAACATCAACAGCCAGAGGCCACAGGGCTTCTGTGGGCTTAACAAGACAGGATGTATTCCCTCTCCCTCAGTGTATCTCTCCTTCCCAGCACAATCCCACTGCCAGTTTACCATCACAACCCCTCCAATTCAACCTGTAAGGACCGGGATACACCATCACTTAACCTCAGCTGGCCTGCAGCACCATTACCAGCTTCCCAAAGCAAGACCTTCCCACAGCCAGCTAGTACACATCTCAAAGTATCTGTTGAGTTAGCATCATCTGAATTTATTCCACTGGAAGCACCCCCTGCACCCCAGCCAACTCCATTACTTCTGAGGAGTAAAGCTTCTGGCTGTCATGTATCTTTCAGAGCGAGTTAGCGAGGCTGTGTGTTTAATTCCCAGCTCGGCTGGTGTTTCCTCTCCAGCATCCGCACACCTCCGAGTCCTGCACTACAGCACTGCCACCGGCTCCAAGAAATCTGGAGACGCTGCCGCTGAGCAGATCTGTTTATATCCGTAAAAATTAGTGTTGCAGCTCCACCTAACTTAAACAGTTTTGCTTAGGAAATTACAGCATGGCTGTTTAGAGCATGAAGGAGTAAGTGGGCATTGGCAGCATGTTTTTAATTAAGCAGGTAAAGCCTAGATTAAGCTGCATCAAATGGAGAGTGTTTCTTTAATTCGGTATTGTTGCTCTCCTCAGCCAGGGCATAAGGGGCTGGCCTTAAAATCCTTGTAACTAAAAAGCCAGTCTCATGACCAACTACATAATTGATTAAACACAACTGTGGGCTGCCATTATCGGGAAGTGCAATTTTTCCCGGTGTCGCTCCCGGAGTCTGAAATACCTCGAGGGTAATTACAGACCGAGATGCAACACAAGAAGGCTTTGAAGTAGGGAAAGAAAAAGATTAGGGTGGCTCGAGACGCTCCATGCCCGTTCATTTGTCCTTCACGGCAAAGACGCTGAGGAGCCGCCACCAAGAGGTGCCCCGCCAGCACCGGGCGGTCGCGGGCGGCCCCCGGGGGTCACGCCGAAAGCACCGCAGAGACACGGCCTCTTACCTCTGCAGCCCTAATGAAAGTTTCATGCAGCTGTGCTCCTCTTTGCCCGGGATTTGCCATGCCTCGCTGCCCGCCGCCGCCGCGCTGACCACTCAAGGCGCGGGGAGAAGTGCACTTTCTCTGACCAAGCTAAATTATTTACCCCGGGAACAATTATATAACGCGACACGCTAGGCTTAGGGGGGGAAAACCCCCCCCCCAAAAAAAAGACCCTCTTCAGCATCCGAGGAAAGAGGCACTAAAAACTAATTCAGAAATGAAGAGATTCAGTCCTTATTTCTAATTAATAACAGGTTAGAAGTAAAAAACCGCTATTAGTGACAGAACATAACAAGGAAAGCAAACCGGCATTGTTAAGAGGGCTATTTAAAGAAATGCTAATGAATTGAAGTTCTTCTTAGTCAAGCAGGAAACAACTAATGGTTTAAAGAGGAAAAGTGAAGCATTATTAATGCTGAATATTTATTATGTCAGTGACCAGTTTGCCAGAGGCTCTGAGGTGAGAAGGGAAGTTCAAATCCTTTCCACTGCATTTACAGCTACAGAAAGGTAAATTCATGGGCTTCCTCACATACCACACAAAGGCTTAGTAATTTGTTTGGATTAATAGCATATTGTAGAAGCATAACACTCACACTTTAAAACTAACAAATTCAGCGAGAGCACAGAATTATCATTTAACCATTACTGTCTTCATAAAAACAAGTGCTCTTAATGCTTTGCAGTACATCTTTAAAGTGCTTTAAAAGCCAACAGCTAATTTATCCTGCCACAACCTACCTCGTGGTAGGCAGGGATTGTTATCTCCCCTTTGCAGTTCAGTGAAACACGGGGAGTTAAGTGACTGGCCCAGGGCCACAGAGAAGGTCAGTTTTGGAGCTGGGAGCAAAAGTGAGCTCTTGGGGTGCCCAACCGCTCCAAGCAGATTTTGGGTAACTCGCTCACAGGACTAATTAAGGAGTCTTTGAGGGGTTTTTTTGTCTTTCAGAACTAGTTCTTTTTCAGGTTTTGACGGGCAGGTAAATTTCTCCTCCGAACCACTGTAGAATTAGAGCTTTTGGGATGGTCCTGCTCATCCATCCTGGCTCTGTAACATACAGTGGTATAACAGCTGTAAGAGTTGTGCTGCACACAGACCTACCCAAAGGCCCTTCTCAGGCAGTGACAGGAGGTCTCATCAAGAGAGAACACAAAACTTTTGGAGCTTTTTTCCTATGCTTTTGAGCAACATGTGTGTTCCCTGCACAGGCAAACTGCACCCCAAAAACTCAAAAGGAGGTCAGAGGCCCCCATATGGCCCTGAAGGGGAATCAAGGAGTGAGAAGTGCCCAGTACACATCCTAGCTTGAGGCTTGAGCAATGCTTGCCACTGCTTGTCCCTGGAAGCAGTGGTGGTTTGGAGCCACCTTTGTGTTCCATGATGCCTAGAGAGCGTTCTTCGTGCAGGAATGCTCAAGGTTACAGTGGTCTCTAAACACAACATCTCCAAAACGCCATTTCTGACGCTCAGCATTATCACACACCAACTCCCACGGGATAAGAGCATGATTTTGAATGTTATCACTCAGGGATTCCCCTGCTCTCCAGGTAATCAGCTGTGCTGGCTTATATTGTGCCAGTGGAGCACTTGGCAAACCACTTGCATGCAGTGAGGACCTCGATTAGACTGCAAAGCATAAAAAGGAATTATTCAGCTCCACTGGAACATGGTGGTGTGGACCAGCAGCCTCCCTCTGGCACTGCTAAACATAAACCCACCGTTACAGCATATGATGTTTAGCTGCCATAGATATGAAAACAACCACCCAAACATTAGATAACAAAGCTCTGGCTATGGGAAGTCCACAAACAGGATGGAATAACAAGTCCTGGCACCGTGAAACAGCCTTGAAAAGAGCTGCATGGTAATTCCAGATCTCTCATCCCTGGTTTGTGTGGGATGAGGTGGGCAGAGGATCTGCTCCAGAGAGGGTCCTGCCTGCAGAGTCCTCCTGAAGAGGAGCAAGCCAGAAGATCTGCTTTATAGCTGGACTGAAAAGGCACTTTGATTTACACCTGCACCCACCATCCTGTTCTCAGGTCCACCAAACACAGTTCAAACTCCCAGAGGAAAGCCCTAAGAACCATAACTGCCCTGCCTCTCCCAGGTGTGACATTCACAGATGTATAAGACGAGGGATGATTCCTACCTGCTTTTCCAACGTATGCAGAAGTTCCAACAGTCTTAGAAGTTCCAACGTCTTAGAGTCTGGGGAGAAACTTTGCTCCACCCTTTGCAACTGCAGAGCACACACAGCTGAGCTCCCTCCTCAGCACAATATCTGTGGGTTTAGCACTGAAAGGTTCGAACTCTGCAGCCAGCTCAGGCATCTTCATCCACACAAGACTTAATTTGACACTCGGTGCTATCTCCACGCCACAGGTACATCTGGTAGCTCGAAGATCACACCTTGAGCCACCCAGGTTTTCACATTTCAGCACAGAGGTACCCACTCTTGGTATCAGTGACAGGAATTTCACAGGGAGTACAGGAAGGAAATAAGACAGCAGAGCTGAAAAAAATGGACATTATTTTCCCTCCAAAGCAGACAGGCCAGTATGAAGCTTCATAGCTAATAGCACTCAAGAAAAAGAAGAAGGGGATAAATTGTGAAGTGAGTGTCCATGAAATGTGAATCATTAAAAAAATATTCACTGTTCTTGCAATGGCATGTTTTAATCACACCTCATTCCTTGTCTGTTCTTGGCTCTTCAGAAGGACTATTCTACTGTACTCATGCTATTTTTTCAAACATTAAATAAAAAGCCAAACTTGGTATAGTAAAGCTTCTGTTAACATGATTCTAGAGGTCAAACCCAACTCCAAAATAAACATTTGCTGGATCTTATTTATTTCCACCAGATTTTATATCAAACAAACGTGCACATACCCACTACTGTTTAACATCCAAAAACCAAAATTATCCCCACACTGAGACCTATGAAACCATTATACCTGTAGTTCCACTGAAAAAAGCATATTTAAACCTCTGCAACCACACATAATTTTCCTTGCAGGCAAGGAACAATCAGCTGGAATTAAGCAAATATACTATACCCATAGCAACCCAATTTTTGGATTTCAGGTAATACCAGTGATTGTTTAATCATGTGTATTTCCCAAATACCTTTAAACTAAGGATTTGGATATCTCTTCCTGAGCTTCCTAGCTCAGTCCTGTACAAAGAAAGTAATTTTTACGAAAAAGGATACAAATGTTTTAGATTAATAACAGACATGCACAATCATCTGAAATTCTGCCTAATTAAAGTGTTAACTTTCTATAGAGAGCTGATGTTTGCTCAGAAGAGAGGTAAAGCTGTGATGTTTGCAGATATCATTTCAGTTGTATTGCTTCCAGGGAGTATTTTATTTGTACAAACCTAGAATCCTCCTCTACTCCATGTAAAAAATAGATTAGTCCCCTGATAGCCTTGAAAGTCATATCACTCACAAGAAAATTAATAATGCATTACAAAGTATATAAATTTTAAAAATTAGAGGAAGTAGGTTGTAATGGTCCGAAGACCACTGTCCATCCCCGTTCACATCCAGCTCTCACAGAGAGTTTAACATCTTCCCCTCTGACAGCACAAAAAGGTACAAGCACAATTATTTCTGACAACTTCCCATTAAGCCCCCGGTGTCCACGGCCGTCCCGCGGATGCAGCGGAGCAGAGCCACCACTCCAAGACAAAAGCTCTGAGTGGCAGAGGGGAGGGGGAAGGCAGTGTCCAGGCAGCTGCTGCTTCGTGGTTCTGGTCCCCGGTCTGACCCCCTAATTTAGAAGACTGTGCAGTGCCAAACCCCAGCTAAAAGGACTGCACCCTCGGCCTCCTTCAGAGGTTCCTTCTTTCAGGGCGCTGGTAGGATTTGGAAATTTGCTGCACCAGAATAATGAAGAAGCACCAAGCCTGGGCAGACTTTGGCACAGGGTATTTCTGTGGCAATTGCTTCAACTCTTCAGTGGTTAAAGGGTGTTTTAAAGGAAAACAAAGAGAAAATAGAAGAAAATGTACATTTGCAGGATAAATACATCATGTACTGAGAAAAGCAAAGAAGACAGAACCGGGTATGCAGGTCAGCCTCGTAGCATGGATTGCCCTAGTAAGGCTAATGACCAAGAAAAAAAAGTGCTTGATATTAGAACCACTATAACTGGTGATATGAACTGTGTGATTAAAGTGTGCAACCCCTCCTTCCAAAAGTTGCCATGAAAAGTCTGCTAATGAAATGGGCAGGGTACTCAGCAAGGCAACTGAAAGGAAGGAAAGAGCTCAGACCCTCTGTTGTTTTGGTGAAGTCCCCAAATTTTGGTGTGGGGCACAGAGAGCCTCTGTGATCCTAGAGACGCTGGAGGAGTTTCAGTCTGTTTCCAGGCAGCACAAAGCTCAGCCTTTTGGTTAAAGCCATTGCTCTGAAGGTGACCTGGAAACGAATTTCCAGTGCCACTCTGGCAGGTTGTTGTGGCACCAGGTCAGCAAAATAAATGCAGCATTTGTCTGCAGCAGCAAGTATATGGCAATGCAAAACCAGGCATTTTCTTCCACCTACTTAAAGTCCAAACTAGTCACAGTTCCATCTGGGTCTGGGGGGCAGAGTGAAGGGGAGGCAAGCCTTCCACCTGCTTCCTTCCTCAGACAGCAGCAAGCTCAGTCACTGCGAGGTGCCACCTGAAGTCATCAGCAATGCCAGCAGAGCCTCCAGAGGCATCAACAGACTCCCAACCTCATTTCTAAAACATAGAGCGACACAGACATTTCCTCTGCAGCTGCTACAAATGCTCTGAAAAATAAGAGGCTGGCTTTTATATGACTGCCACACACACACATACAAAAGAAACCCACTACACCACATGTAATCACTCCCTCTGAGAAAACAAGTTGCTACGGGTTGTGCGGAGCTTCCTGAACACCCGGGATAATGAGGGAACAGAATATATGCCATGGGAGTTCAACTCTGAGTTTACCAGCACAACGCTACTCAAAAATTTTGAAATTCACTGCAAAATGCTACCTGGAGTTTTTGTGGCATCCAGAACAACCTTAACAATACCTTCTTAATCTCTCACCAAGAAAATAAAAGCAGCACAGATCAGAAATAAAAGGAGTGCAACCTGCCAGTGCAACTTATATGGCTTTGCTCTTTTGTGTGTAATCTTGGCTTTTTGCACAACTTCAGCAGGCACACAGAGCTGGGAAAAGGGAGCATGAGGGAAATGCTGGGGGTTGCAGCTGTGTCCAGCAGCCAACAGGTCCCGGGTCTGTGTGTGGGCAGTGCCATGCAAAGGAGGGGGGACAGCCCTGAAGGAAACCTGGTGGCATCCTGAAATCCCAGACTTCTGCTTCACATAAACGGAGCTACATGCGTGTGGCTGGGGGAGGAATATCCCAGAGAGAAAATAACTGAGGTCATGGCTGGGTTATGCTGAGAACCAGCAGAAGTGGGCAGGAAGAGCTGCTCTGGCTCTGGCCCATATCCAGGTGAGCAGAGCACTCCTGCCCTCAGTCCTCTGCACAGAGATGAAGCTGAGGATATTAAGCACAGCTCTGAAAAAAAAAAGCTTTAAAGCTAAGTTGTGCATGTAAAATATAAATTAATAGAAATAAATCACAGTGAATCAATCTATTGATTGACTCTAATATCCGAGCAGAATAGCTGTGATTTTAATACATTCCTTAAACATAAACATCCCTGTTTCTTCACTCCTAAAAAGGTCTTATTTTTTGTTTGTGTTCCTTCTAACTCGCTGTTCTTTGACTGCGCAGCACAATGTTGCAGTTAGAGCTGTCAAGCATCCTGGAGTCATAAGTATTTTTCAGACCCCTCATTAACAAACAGACTTCCAATCTCAATATGTGTTATCAAAATGAGATCTTTTCTCAACAGTTGACAATTATGTATTATACAGTTACAGGCTTACAATTGGTGACACCATATTGTCAGAATTTGGTCCCGACTTTTAACAATGTGCTGCCTAATTACATTTTGTATTATATTCTGAGTGTATAGGAGTATTTTATTCGTGGCCCCACTTCATTCTGCAATTTGTTTCTCAATAAATGCAAAATAATAAAATCCCAAATCCTGGTGTGTAGAGTAGTTTTATTGACCCGAGTGCTCTGCTAGTAAACACAACTTTGATGGTTTCATGAGTGAAAGTTTATTAGGCTGTGTTAGTTTTAAAATACAATTGCCAGGGGACTGATGTTGAAATCATTTCTTACAAGACAAACTCGGGTTTGGATGCTTTCCCAGCACAAGCACCACAAGGAAAGCAAAATGGCTATCTGGACACAAGGCATTTTGCATTCATTCTTGCAGTGGCAAATGTTTAAATATTTTAATGCTGTCTGCCACTTACACAGAAAGAAAACAAAAAGACAGCTTTGAAAGACCTGCTCCCTGTTTGGTTTCTTCAGGGTAGTCCTCCCAAATAAATAGCCAAATATCCTTCTTGGAGGTCCACCCAACTGGTAGATACCAGTCTGCCCTTCACAACAGTGTCTAGAGAGTGCTTATCTAATGCCTTGAGTTCCTTCATATCTTTAATTTATTTTTGCTTTGTTTTATGAAGCTATACCCAGACTCAATCTCTCTTCTGAGAGCTGGAAAATTAGGTCCAAATGGTCCTGCCCACCCTAAAATTAGTGACCCGGCCCAAGGAGGCACAGGAGCTCAGATCAAGCACCTAAGGGGGTATTTTCCAGCATTACTGCCTCCAAAAAAAGGGTCTCTCCTGAAAAGTCACAACATCAGCCAACCAACATTTCAGATCTGGCAGCACATGAGGGAAACGTCACTTCCCAGGAGCCCTCTCAGGGGAAATCAGAAGTGGAGACACACTGCAGGGGGAACATAATGATGCTGTTTTGAAATACCCTCTGTACCCTGGACCCCTGAGCTGCCCAACAGTTAAGTCACTCTAACCTGACAGTCCACACAGCTTTTAGAAACAGCACCCATGCTCTTATAAACTTGCATTTTAAGCAGTCAGGAGAAAACTCACACCTGCCCCATACGGCAACAAGGTCATTCAAAGACTAGAGGCTTTAGCTCCCTTCTGTGCCCAGCAGCAGGACCAGACTCGCTGGTGCCAGGGCAGCCCCACGGATCCTTGAAGATCCATGGAGGCGACACGTCCATCAGCTCCTCACTGAGCCGACCCTCCCACAGGACCTCTCCTCCTCTCTCTTACCTTGGGGTGAGCCATGGCTGGTGCAACACCTTCGCTAAAAAGTTCCCAGGTGTTCACGAGGCCCCTTGAAATAAAGTTTGGGGAACTGTTAGGGGAGTGTTCAGTCGTGGTGCGCAGGGTAGGGGGGAAGAGCATCACCGAGGGAGGCAGGAGCAAGAGCTGTGCCATTCCCCTGCCCACACACCATATTGTCTTCCTCCAGCAAAGCTACTCCAGAGGCTTTCTGTGATGCCAAACAACACGAGCGAGGAGGACAAAAAAAAAAAATATAAAATACAGCCTCGTGAAAACGTCCTGTCTGTTCATTTCCACAAGCACTAGCGAGACGTTCTCTAAAATCATACACATGTAAAAAGATCTAGAGGTTGCTGGTTAGTTTGTCATACATTTTTATAGGCTTTTCTGAATGGTTTTAGATTTGACATAGTAACTGACTGTTACTAGAAATAAACTGTAAGTCAATTCCATGCTTCCATAATTCACTGCCCAGGGTTGTTCAAAAAGATTTAGTGATACTTGTGATAGACAGCAAGCCTCTTGATGTTTTCATTTTCACTTAGTGCCTGTAATTCCTCAAACTTGCTGACCTCTACAGAACAGGATGGAAAAGGGCTCCAAAACTTCTTTGAAGGCAGTCACTCACCAAAACATCCGAAACACTCTCCTTTCGCTTCTTTCCAGGGCACAAACAAAAATATGGGAATAAAGCAATTGTTGTTTTTATGAAGGTGAGTGCTATTATCATCTCAATGATGGATCATGTGGTTTTAATCATTTATAATGGAACAAATTAAGCCCCTCCCAAAAAAACACCCAAAAATGTATTTTTGTGACTCAGAATGTAAGTTCTCCTGACGGCTGCATATTGATATTTCTCTGACCGAGTGCCTTCATTTTGAACTTTAGCCTTTCTATAGACATTTCCCCCTTCTCTCCAAAAGCTAACAGACAAATTTTAAAGGCTCCGGGCCTGGATGTAAAAACACACAAACAAACCGTGTGCCAATGGGTTCCTACTACCAGGAATGCTGGTTAGCTTGGGCTAACAAACATCTGAACATTCAAATATTTAGGATACGTTCGCATTCCTGGCGATTGTGCACGAAACCCACGCAGGCGACAGCGCACATTCCTGCTGGGGGAAGCTGATGGCCATGAACTATTTAACTGTAATAGTAGGAAAGAGGTAACAAGCAAAACTGCTGTTGCGGCTCCTCTTAATGCAGGGTTCCCCGGACAAAAGCACCTTGATGGTATCAGCACGGATCTGTCATTACAATTTAATTACCAACAACAGGCCAGTGACATTTGAAACTGTTTATCAGATTCCAATCCTGAAGGTGGACCGGAGGCCACCTCTCCTTCCCCCAGAGAGGGTAATTTTTACCTCGGTGGAAAATGTCGTATGGCGAGCGCCGGGCTGGCACTGCTCGTGGAAACACATTCCCTTGTTTCCTTGGCACAAGCGGACACTCCCCAGTGGTGCCAAACACTGCCAAGGGCTTGGCCTTACCACAGCCACGGAGCAGGTGGGAAGCAGCCAGGATCCACGCACGAACTGGGTTATTTTGGGAATAACCAAAACACAAAGCATGGCAGCCTGGGTCCCAAGACAGGGTGTAGCAACAACTTGAAACGGAACCTTCCTGGGGTATCTTTAAACAGCCTGATGATTTTTAACCAAACTGGATCAAGCCACGTCCAGCAAAACCCGACCTTGAAGTGTTTGCAGTGGAGATCATTCTAAAAGCTACAGGTATTTCACAACAGATGGAGCATGAGTCAGCTTTATACCATGTAGTCACCCACATAAATTGTATCCTAAAAATCCTTGCAGACAAAAAATATAAAACACAAAGCCCAAACACACCACACAAAAAACTAATTCTAACAAAAAAAAATAAAAAATATAGGAATTGCATTCATGTATTTCAGTCCATTTATACATCCAGTTATTAAACAAGAACCTGGAAGTATGGGAAGGAAAAAAATTCAAATTTGGGCTTTGCATGAGCTTCAACATCAGACAGGTGATTTGCCTCTATTCCTTTTCTTCTGTGCATGAAGCGCTTAACATTATTTTATTTTTCCTCTTTTAGAACAAGAGAAAAAGAAATTGCAGGCTTTGTACACCCAGCATGCCAGCAAAGATCTTTCAAAATCTGTCTAGCAAGCCAGTGGCTTGCTAAAAATCAATCAGCTAAGAGAAAGCAGCGCTGCTGACACACAGCCATTAGCTTCTATTTGGACATTTTCACATATTGTCTAAACTTTCCCTTTTGTCCAGAAGGTTTACACCACACACCTCCATTTACCTGGACTTGGGTGGACCTTGCAAGTCCCTCCCAACTCAGGATATTCTAGGATTCTATGATACTCACTGGCAGAGGAACCGGGAGAAAAGGTCAGCTGTGACTCAGAAAAAGGAGGGAGGGAGTAAATTGCAAAAAGGTGCACTGGAAGCTAATATGCCTCTTGCACTTTTAGCTGGAGAGCAGGAAAAGCCCCTATGCACACAGACACAACGTACATTTTTTATGAATCGGGCCTTTAGTTTTAATTGCTTCTTACTATATAGGCCAATTAAGGATGAGTTGGCAGGATGAGGATCTTTCCCAGCTCATTTGAAGCTGGGAGAGGTGGAGTTTGCTTTGCTGGAGGCGCCCATTCACACGCCTGGCCAAAAAAATGTGAACGTCACTAAGCACCTCTAGTAAAAATGCTCGGTTTTTTATAGGTAGAGAAGTAAAAGCAGGAGACCAAAAAGCTTCCATTTGACCCCATCTCTCACTTTCAAATAAAATCAATTACAGCATCTCTACTTGTCTGAGCTTTCAAAGATAAATACAAATAAATACAGATCCAGAATTACACCTAGAGAAAATCTTAGGTACTCACGTCCTCCGAGAGTTCCCCTCCTTTTATCTATGATTGATCCTCTTCACCTTCAGACTGTATCAAGGTCAGAGCTTAGTTAAGAATTCCCTTTAAAATATATTATAGACACTTTTCAATATAGGCTGTGCATTTCTCAATGCACTGGGTGATTACAGAATCACAACCCCAAAGCACATTAATTGTAAGAGCAATCAGCCTAAGTGGGGAGTATGCAGAGCTCACAGATGTCGCACGGGTAAAGAAGCATCTTCCAGACTAAGGAACCATTTTTTGTTGTAGGGAGTTACTGGTCCCATTTCCAATGGACAGACAAATACTGTGAGTGGAATCACTGTGGGTTATCTTAACAAAAAACAACATTTTGCACAAGAGGGAAGATTAAAATGCACGTTCAAGCCAAATTAGAGCATATGGAGCAAGTGTTCGGCACTGCACTGGAGGGAATAAAGGTGTCTTGCCTGCTGCTGGGTGGGGTTTTTTAATCTGAATTTTCCAGAAACTGAGAGTAAAAGAGCTTTACAATCCCTTCTAGTCTCCATATCTGTACATCTAAGAGCCTGAAGAGCTTAAAGCCTGATTTTCCAAAACATCTACAGCTCCCCAGGAAATCAAGGTGAATGGCGTGGGTGGCACCTCCAAAGCAGGCCCCAGGTCTGATCCAGCCCACTGCTCTGCTGCTGCATTCCCTTAGGAATGACAAAGAAAATGAAAACCTGATAAAGAAAATGAAAACCTGGCAGAAGTGAACTGTGCGATCCTAAAACTAGAAAAAAACAAAAATTAAAAACAAAACTTTCCACTCATGATAAACATTATAATGAAGCATCTAATTTTCCTAATGAAAGAATTAACTATCAAGATAAAAGTAAAATGATTTATTAGATTTTCAAACATCATAGAAATAAAATAGTAAATCAGTCCAGGCAGTAATTATTCCATCTCAACTTGAAGCCATTAACTCTTTGCCAGCTGTAAAGACATCCTAACAACTCTTTTTAATTCCATAAGCCTATGGAACAGCCTTATATAATCCAGTACTAAACAATAATTCCTATTGACTTGAACAAGTGGTGAAATCTTTTCTTCAAAGTGTGCCTGAAGACATGAGGAGAGGATGCCCAAGAACCTGTCAGCAAGGGCTAAAATGCTCTTCAAAAAAAACCCCCAAGGATTACAAACTTTTGAAACTTTAAGGAGGGCACCTGGTCACTGCCAGATCTGCTCCCTGTCCCTCCCACCTCTGTCCCCCTGCACTCATCCTGTCCTGGCAAAAATCAACCTGCTGCGTCCACCGTGATTTTAAACCCTGCAGTTCTCCATCAGCTTCCCTCTCATTAAAGCACAGAATATACTGCTTGTTGCTGCACAAAGTGTGTGTGTCCCTGCCTTTTTCTCTCACTAATGTCTCTTTTCATGATCTTCAGCAAGGATCATTTAATCTGTGAAGAATGGAAATTTCAGCGTTTGTGTATCGTCAGTTATTACCTTTTATTTCTAAACTGCGTATTTGGAAGAGGAGGAAAGACTTAATGCCTTTATTTGCTGCGGAGCAAATGTTCAAGGATACTGCAGAAAGCAGTTTATCCTGGCATAATTTTAGATGCTGAAACTAGAAGGTGCTCCAAGCCCTTTCACTTGCCTGTTCCCTCAGCATGCCGTGCATCCCATAGCACCCGCTGTCACTTCCCACCCACTGCAACCCCAATGTTTGGGGGCAAATGGGCATTTTTTTTGCATTTATCCTGACCACTCTTATCTGTGCCAACAGTGATGGAGGCACTTAAAAAGGCAAAAATCAGGCAAGTCCCATTGCTGTGGCAGACAAGCCTCTCCACCTACACCTTCATGCCAGGGAAAATTCCAGCAATGCTGCCTCTTGGTGCTCTGATGTAACCAAACAAGGGAATCATGGTGAAGTAAAATGGATACAAAAGGCCCAAACAATAATAAAAAAAAAAAAAAAGAAGTCTGCATGCAGTAACATCTAAAGGCAACAACGTGTTAAGTACAGAGATTGTAAAGCCCTCTTGACTGGTTTAGGAAATTCAGGCACAAATGAAATCCAGGAGGTAGCCTAAACACTGCCCTCACAATATTTAAGCCAATGAATGTAAAAAGAGGAATTGGAATATCAAAAATAATTATGTGAAAATAACAGTGTTTATTTTCCCAAGAGCTTGCCCACCTGCAAGTTCTCTTTTTGCCTATGTAATCCTGCATTTGTCTGAGCAAACTGCCCAAGAGGGATTAAAGCAGGACTCGATGTACTTGTGCCAGGGCTCAAATTCAGCCTGCAAGTCTCAGAGACCCCTGAATTATTATGGGAATTAATCAAGGGAGGAGCAGGAATTCAGCCCCTAAATGTTCATCCTTTGGTGACTCCATGTTACATTTAACATCATTATTTTACATCAAGCTCCTGAAAATTATTTAATTTTTTTCTCTGTTCCATGCCAAGGTCTTAATCTTTACTGCACTGGCAGCGAGAACGTTTTAAAGAATCATTTCCCGAGACACATTTAATACATTTCCAGTAAATTGTACATAAACCTGTCCAGCTGGCTGGGTCATTCCATCAGCGACACACCCACTGAGTGCAGGATGCCACCTGAGATTTACCTCAATGCTTTCAAAAACAAAACCACGATGGGATAAAGCTTTGCTAATGTGTGAGTGCGATGGGGAATACGATGATAACTGCCCACCAGGGAGTACAGGGATCTTTTTTAGGTTTGTTATGGGAAAGATTACACAGAGGATTAGACAAAGGGTTTTCAAGATCAGCACTGAAATTACGCCGACTTTAGGAAAAGCAGCATTAAAATGCTGGTTGACTATTTAAAACCCCTTAAGAAACAGACGGTAAAGTTTATCAAGTGTTTTTTGAGCTGTGTCCCGTGCTGTTTTCAGAGACTGCTCAACATGTTTGGGAATGCAAACAGAAGTTTTCACAGGATGAGGGGTCTGAGCAGGATCTGCCATGTCAGAAGCAAAATACCAACAGCCGCTTTCCTCGCAGGCAGCTCTGCTGAAATTACACCAATAAAGAATGCTTAAGATGAACATTTTTAATGGATTCTGGATGTGTTTGCTGCTTCCAAGCTGGGGGGAGGAAAAAAATAGATATTTTCACTTTTTACAAGCTATTTCTGATAAAGAGTGCAGAGGAGGCAAAATGCTGAGGAAAGCCATCCCTCAGAAGCCAACTCAGGCTAAGGTGCAACACAGCAGGCTGGTTTTAACCCAAGTAAAAAAGAAAAATTAAGGAAGAAGTGACTTGTTAATGGTACAAACACAGCCCTTTCCTGCAGGTGATCCTGTACCTCTACCAGCAATGTCACCAACAGGGTACTAAGGGTGGCCCCGGTGACTCTCCACGGGGACCCCACATGTCCCAGTAGGAGAAGGAATTTTGGAGCAGAACGTGGGTCCTTCTCAATGACAGTTGTGGCTGCCTGACTTGGTGCCACTGGAGCCCTGACTGAGAAGCTGGGTGACCAGTTATGGCCCTCTGTCCCCACCACCACCTGCAGCTTCCTCCCCCCTGTCTCGTGCGATTCTCAGAAGTTGAGACGCTCCGGCACCGCTGTTCATCGCTGCCGTTTAAGTGAACTTAATAAAATTATTTTTCTAAACTGTTTTAGATGCCATATCTATAATCCATAAAATTTATTGTACCTTTATGTAGAATTATACTGGAGTTGAATATATAAATCAATTTATAAGGTCTAATGACATACAAACGCTTAAAAACTAAAGGCGATGTAGTAAATTCAAATTACCATTACAAATGTAAGCTTTGTAGTCAGTGTGTGACCCGCTAAGGATTATATTTAACTCCCCTGAGAGTGGTTTATCATAAAACTTTATACTTTTATTACAGTGAATTATTAACTCCTCCATGATGTGAGTCATTCCATGCTCTGACTATAGCTTTTTTAATGACACTATAATAGACATCTTGCTAATAGCAGTAGGATTGCTACCTCTGAGGTTAGAAAAAATAAAAAAGGCCAAAAAAGAGGAAGAAAAGAAGTGGAAAGAAAAGATATGTGGGACAAAGAGGTGAAAATGCATTTCCCAAGAGAGTAAAAAAAAAAAAAAATAAGGACCTGTAAGAAGTTCCATCCAAGGCTGAACTGTGTGGAGATCCTTACAATCTTCTGACCATGTGGAGAATTCAGAAGCTTAACAGGCTGGTATCTGAAATAACCAAATGGTCTACCTGGATTATTATGATCATTTTTGGTTTTTATATGGAGAAGAATTCTTTTTCCTCCTGATGCTACAGTTTAATCAAGTGACTTTAAGCCCTCTTTATACAAATTACTTGAAAATCGCTCCTTCTTCCATGGAAGCTTCCGCAGACTTTTGCCCATCAACATTTGCACTATCCCCAGTTTAATATCTGTATTTCCAGACCTTCCCTCAGCTGCTGGACTGGTCTAAAACCCTGGGAGATTTCTGACTTCCGTGACAGGACAATCCCAGGCTCATGGAAAGTCCAGGGTTGACTTCCTTATCAGAAAAACAAATCCAAGAGAGGTGTTTCACTTCATCTCTTTTTTTTGTGTTTTATTTCAAATTTCAAAACATCTCTGCCCAGCCAGGAAATGTCACCAGGCTACATGAATTTCTCTCTCCAAAAACCAAGCTCTGCTCCAATTACATTTCCAACAAAATTGACTGGTTTCAAGATAAAACTAACCTGATTCTAACCAGATTTCCACATTTTGCAAGCACAAAGAATTTTTCCATATGGCTGAATATGATTTTAAAATGGCGTGCACACATTTTTCCGTGAGAGAATTTTACCAAAAAGTGACTAACTACAACCTGAAGCACGCCAAGTCACATGATATTACACAAAAATGAACCTGCGGATATTTTTAAATGATCCTCATAAAAAGTAAAAATAGAAAACTCCCAGTTTCTGTATCTTCAAGATTTTTTAAATAGTTGTTATAACTAAAACACAGTCCAAAAAAATCAAGGCGACAGGCTTCTTATTTCCTCATGATACTCATTAATCCCTTTATAGTGCTCCTTTGTTAGCAGCATGACCACAGAGCTACTAAAAAACAGCAGGAAAATTAAAACTGGCAAAAGAGGGGTCAAGTCTACCTGCACAGCCTAAAAAGCACCCCAACAGAATGGGCTGAAACAGTGGTAATACATTACAAGTCCTCTGGAAATTCAGGAGCAGCTCAGAGCTGTCTATATGATCATCTTCCATTTAATGAGTATACTTGTGGCTGCTACTTTTAAATAATTGCATTTGTTTCTCTTTTGGATGGAGGCAACTGTTACCACTGTGGTTTTTGGACGTGCACTGGAGAAACATTAAAAGGACTAGACACGCACTTGAGGAACGTTAAAAGGACCTTACACAAGTTTTTGCATTAGTGCAAGACTGCGTGGGGAGAATAACCTACCCAAAATTAGGTCCTGCCACAAAAACTTGCTTAATTTATCTGTTTTTCCTAGAAACAACCTTGATTTTCAGCCTTGCCATGGCTGCAGTGAGGGCTTTCAGGGCAGAGCACTTGTACCTGCAAACCCTTTTATTTTGGGTAGAGTTGAAGGTGAAAGAGGCAAAGCCTTTCTATTTGAGGAAACTATCAGTATTCCTAAACCCAGAATGGATTATACAAGAGCAGGAGACCTGGCTGTTTAAAGAACTCTGTTTTGATGAATTTACACCGACCTGTATTTGCATTCCCAGGAAAGACTTGATGTTTAGGCCTAAGCAGAGGGATTGCATTGCTGCTTAGACCCAGAAGAGATTTACCAAAACTCTGTGTGCTTTTAAGGAGCCACTTTCTGCTTAGCAATTACTGCTCAGCCCCAGTTCCACACCAGCAAGAACAGGCTGCACCCTTTGTAACAGCGGCACATGTCCCTCCTCCTGCGTGGATCTTCCCACCACCAAATGAGAAATTTGTCAAAGCCTGGTGATAATTAAAAAAACAAACAAACCAACCTAACCCTCTGCAGGAGTTTCTGGGACAGAACTGAAATAAAGGGAAGGAATTACACATGCAGACTCAGCCTGTGGAAAAGCAAAAAGCCTGCTGTTGCGACACCATGAAACACTCTCTCTTTATACAGGTTTTATGAGGCAGTTTAGTGCCGTGCTCCTGTTTGGGTTTTTTGTGTCTCCAGTCTTTCTTTGTCAGCATTTATTTATTTAACTATAAAGTCTCCATTGAGGCTCAGGTTTGTTTACAAGTGGTTCCCAGCCCAGAAAGCAATTAAACATTACATTTACTAAAGCTCTGTAATGTTGCAAGGGTCAACCATAGCGATACCAGAAGAAACCCACGTGGCCACTGTGGATGTCACCCTTTCAGAGGCACGGCCAGGACATGGCACCGAAAAGTGCCCCATTTCCTGGAGACAGCCCTGCTGAAGGCAGGTCCTGTTTGTTCATCATAAAACCTGGTAATTAACCCAGTTCATCCCCTGTAAGTACACTGACCCCGGGTCCAGTCCTGAGCACCTCACCAGACAAACCCCTGTTTGCCTTCAAGGTGAAGGAGAAACACACACACAGAGAACAGAGCTATATATTTTTTTTAGGTATTTTTGGCTCTTCCTCAGCCAACAGATCATAAAGGGACAGAACAAACTTGGGGCAAACTAATGACCCACCTACCCTCCACTACATTTGGTTTCAAGGTCATTAATAAACTCCTTCATGGCATCTGCCCGAGTAGTCCGGAACAGCTGAAAACTCAGGGGAGATCAGGTCTCTTCCATCTACACATTTACTTTGAGTTGTAAACATATTCAGATATCAGCATTCCATTTTACAGGTGGTTAGAAGAACAGGAATAAACTGTGCCATGAAGGATGGTACAGACCACTGCCACATTCTCCTTTCAGTGATTAGGCAGAGGCTGGTTTGCAGCAGGCTTCAGTGGGGTACTCAGGGGCAGCCTGCCTCTTATATGCTTAATGTTAGCTAAGATAAATCAGAGATTTATATTTCATTATCCTCCACTGCAAAAGGTCCAGTTCAGGGGGGACACCTCTGAAGTTCATGGTGGCAAACAAAAGAAATGACAGCCAAGAGTTCCTATGCCACATTTAGGTGGTTGGCCCAAGCAAGGGGCCTTCTGAGGAGCCTTGGGGGACAAGGCAATTTCTTTCATGAAACCACAGGAAACGGTGGGGGCAGGCAGGCCAGCACCCTGCAAGATGCTACAAGTGCTCCCACTGAACACACAGGCTCAGGGTTGACTCCTCCTTCACCACTCACAGCTGCTGGACCCTCCTGACATCCCCTGTGCAGAAAACGGACCAAAAACTCCACAAAGTCCCCGCCCTGCCATACATGTTGTGCCAATACAGAGTTTATCAGGACCACAAGAATTTGGGACTTCAGTGATAACACTCCTCCTGACAGCCAAGTCTTGCCAACGTGCTCCTCTGTCTGTCACAACACTGGCTCTGCACATTACTGAGCAAATTGCCGACTTTATGCTTTAACAGCCATGGGTGCAGCAACTTGATCAAGGTCCAGAGTTTCCTAAGCTCTAAGTCTGAACTCTTACCTTGGTGCATTTTAATTCTCGGCTCTGATGCTGCTCCTCAGTAACTGATGCTTTTCTTGGTTTATTTTTGACATCTAAATGTCCTTGTCTCTGAGAAGGAGATGAAAGAAAAAAATTAAGAGGTACAGTGAGTGATTTCACATTCAAATAAAAGAGGTGCTGTACTTCAGGAAGTTATAAGCACATGCAAACAGGAGTTTATAATGAAATACCTTTTCAACCATAACTATAGCACTGCAGTAGTAATGCTATAATACAATAAACCATCCTATTAAATCTAAAGAGTTAGATTTAATAAGACAGTGGTTTTATATTAAATAAATGTGAAATTATTATTAAAAAATGTTTTTACTGAGGTTTAACAACTCTGTCTTATAGTTGCTGCCTTATTACACCCAAATAAAACACATGTACAAGAACATGTATTTAAACCATTGCATAAAGCACACCAAAAAAAGAGTTACAAATGGATTATTAAAATCTGGAAGGAACACAGGCTTCGAAAGGTGAAGTTCACACCTTTGGGTTAACAAGAAAAAACCAATACCCTAAGTGACAAAAATTGCATGCTGCTATGGCACCAAAATCCTTGAGAACATTTGAGACTGGGGAATTTTTGTTTGTTTATTTATTTGTTTAATTTTAAGTTTGTAAATTCAAGTTAAATCAAGGTGGCTGAGAAAAGGGATTGACCTTAAGCTCTATTTCTGGCCAGCAAGAGATGGAGGAAATGTTGCAGTAGGCAAGCAAAAATGCATTGTTGACAAATGACTCCATTTATAGTCCAGATTTCGGACACCTTGTCCTTAGTCACCAGTGACATCTAATTTGTCCCTAAAAAAACTAGCCCTTACATCTTTGTTACTTTAGGCTTTAGGTTAAGACGTGTGGATGTCCCTCATAAATCTGATCTCCTATAGGGCCTGTCTTCTTCCAGTAGCTTCCCAATTGAGGAAAAAAACAACAACAAAATCCAAACCCCACCACTACCCTTTCTTTTCCTTCCTGTTCCAAAGACCTCATCAGGAATGAAGAAATTGTCCTAAATTTAGACATGTTAATCCCACGGTGTTTGTGTGAAATAGGTTAGTCAGGCTGAGAACAAAAGGGAGGGAGCAGAAAGCTATAAAAAGCAAATGAAGGAGAGAAAAAAAAAATATATCTACTGTACTTCACTGGCCAGAATCACTGTGGGTATACACCATACAGGGACATCCGTCAGCACCAATCAATACGTGTGGTGTTAGTCATGGATGATAAATTTGAAAGGGATTATAACTGTAAACAGTGATCAATAGAGACTTGCTGGAGGAGACAGAGAGGAAAAAACAACCTTAAAATGTTACACGGTTAATAAAGTAAGGGGTCAGTCTTAAACAAAACTCCAGTGAGACCCACTTATTTCAGAGGTATTTCTACAAGGAGAGGGGGGAAAAAAAAAAGGCCCTACCGATTTTCATAAAGCAATTGCTACTAAAAGGGCACATTATTAATTTACGGTGTATTTGCTGATCCCTCTGTTTCGAAGTCACATCTTCCATTACTGTTTGGTCGGAGATGTTTCGCTGGATATAAGCTGGCATCCCCGAGACCCCCAGAGAGAAGCTTGCTTTCCTCCTTGCTCTGCCTCCCCCTATTCCCCCCCCCCAGCTCCCCGCTTCCCTACCACTGACTTCACTATGGGCACATGAGTGATCAGAGCATTCACAACGGTGACATTCCCCTCCACAAACAAATTCATCCAGGGCTTCAAGTAAAAAATGCAGAGAGCCTCTGCTGCTCACCCACAGATGAATGGAACTATCCGTCTTGTCACCAGGGGTCGTAGCAAGAGGTTACTGCGAGTATATACCTTGGCTTCTGTGCTGACGTTTGCAAGCAGCTCCCTTGCAAAAAATAAAATAAAATAAAATAAAAAATCCTGCCATATCAAGCACTTATCCAGTCCCTCTAGAACCCTTCTCAGATCATGTCTTTCCACACCTTTGGAGTCACAGCTCCAGGCTTGACATATATATTTTTTTTCTGCTGACCTTTTAGCGTCCTTTCTGCCACAGTGTGTAAACCATAAGCTGATATATGAAGGCAATTTTTAGTGGTGCCACTTGTATCTGAGTGATTGCACACGCTTTACGTTTCTGGCCTGCCACCCTTCCACCTTTTGAAGATCTCTCTATTTCTTTTAAAGGAACTGCAACAGAGGTGAAAGGAAGTTTAACTGCTTCAAGACTTTGATGGCCCAAGAGCACCTGTTTTGGGTTTTCAAGAAGATGCGCTGCAGATTGGCTGACCAGTGCTTATGCTCAAACACTAAATCTTTCTTTTCTTGTATATAGACCTGCAGGGGTTGAAGGAGGGGAGAGGAAAGGCTGTGTAAAGCATTTTTCCAAATTTAAGCTGGCAGAGATCAGCGATCACAGCAGGGCAGCTTTGCAAATATGTTACCAATAAGCTCCAAAGATCTGGAGTTGCAGCCGCAGGGACTGCGGCTTACAGGGCACGGGGCCTCTGAAGATTTTCATCGCGGGAACAGGGGGATTCCAAATCTTCCCCTGGGAAGATTTGCAGCAGACGGCTTCACAGAGTAATTTTTTTGTTGCCTCTCTGCCTCTCCCTACCCCGGTCACAGAGCTGGCGGCGAATCACTCAGGAGAGCACAGACAACGAGGTGGCGTCAACCATTCCTTACAGATTTGCAGCACACCACAGTGGTAAAATCCCACACAGCCACAGGGGTACACACACTTGCATTATAATATTGCAACAGTCCCTTCCTAATTCACTGGGTAACTAGAAAAGCAATAGCAATGGAATAGCAAGCCAAGGAGGACCACCTTGAGGCCAAGACGACCCTCTCCAGGACCGTGGCTGTCTCCCCCCAAAGCAACAGATGCACCATCTTGCAAATGTGGAACCTCGAAACCACACAGCATCCTAAAACACCCCAAAAGCATCCCAATCTCAGGTGAAAGGACAGATATGCTTCAGAGCCTGCAGAGCCCTTGTTACCAGCTACGGCTGCAAGAACGGAGGGGTTAACTGCAGGTATTGAACTCATTACATCCCAAATCAACAGCAAAACTAAGAAAAGTCCATTTTTATCCTCGCATCTCCTGTTCGAGAAGTGGTTACCTCGTGGGAGATGGAATAAGAAGCTGGCAGAGTATTTGGGAAGTCTAAGTGTATTCAGGAGATGAGGGAGATTTGGAGAAGGGATGAAGATGGTACCACCAAAGAGATGTTGAGACTTTGGGAAGGGAACACAAAGGCTGAAAATTGCTATGAGGGAGCAGCTCAACAGAGCAAACCCAGAGCCTTGTCTGAATCCCATGGACACACAGTACCTATACAGTAGGGAGGATTTGGTGCGGGGTAAAGGTACAGAGTTAATGCCAAAAATCTATTACTTTTTAGCAGCTGAAGCAGAGGACCACATGGCTGCCTCCAAGTGGGGATGGGAGGTTTCCAACCAAGCGAGTCGCTGCGTAGTTGCCATGGGCACAATTTGTGCTCAAGCTGTGCGCAGAGGCCGGGATTTGGCTTGGAGCCCCTGGGTTAAACATTACCTTTACAACACTTTGTCGGTGCCTTTCCTGGGCATGGGACATGATGACAAAATTTTGAGGGACTACCCAAATGGTCACCAGGAGAGACCCCCCTGAGTACCCCTGGCGCCTCATGTGTGTTACACATACCGTGGTAAGGAAGGGAGCAGAAACCATCGACAAAAAGCTGTGACTCTGTCCTCCTTGGGTCTGATCCAGAGAGTGCTTTCATCACACAGTCATTGATTTAAGAGTCAGTATGAGCTCTCTCTTCCAATGGGAGCTGGATTCCCAGCTGCCCTTTCTCCAAATCCTGGCCTGGGCATAAAGGGAGTGTAAATAATTTTGATTTCAGAGAGGGTTGCAACTGTCCTGTATTTTTATGCCGGGACACTACGAGTAGCCTCTCCTGCGTGGGGCTGGGAAACATCACCCACCTCACCTCCAAGGGCCCTTCCTCCCGCTCCCAGGCATCCTCCAGTACAGCCTGGGTTAGCACAGGGGCAAAGCCCTGGGGGCCAGGCAGGCATAAAGCTGCGGTTCCTGTGGAAGGTTGCAGACTCGCACTAGTGGTCTAGTGACCCTGATGATATTGATGACAATTAGTAGACAGAGATTAAAATGGAAATGAGGGAAGGATTCGTCTGTCACTTTATCCATCAGCTGTAGCTTGCCCCAGGCAAGAGACACACACTGGGCTTTTTGTTTTGTTGTTATTCCCTTGTTCAGCTCAGTTGGTTTCAGCAGTTTGCTCGGTTATTACTAAATTTTTCTTAAAACTGCTATAAAAAAAGAGTTTTTCTCAAATACCCACCACCGACGACTCACAGCGCCGAGCGTGCAAACCATCCCTGGATGTGCCTGCTCTTGCTGCCTGCCAGATGCTGGGGGTGTTGAAGGGCTCTGCTTTCTTCTTCCTCTTTCAGTAGTTTCTGTTTCTTTTGTTATTTTAATACCTGGGAAAGCAATTGAACTGCTGGGCTAGAGCCTGAAGGTGTCTGTTTGACTACAGCCCCGCTAACAGCAAAGGCAAAGGCAGTAATAAGTTATTGTGTGGCCCTGATGTTCAGGCTGGATGTAAGTTGATGGGGAGGGGAAGGTGAGGTGTCGCCTCGGTGACACCTGTCCCATCCACCCTCCTTCTCACAAGACTGTGAACCGCCATTTCCTGCAACTGCAGGACACATCCCCTCAATTTTTCCTGAAATTAATTTCTAAATCTGATGACAACTCCTGCATTCATCTTCAGGGACACAGGGAGGTTTTGTTTAATCCTAAAATGTCGTAAGTTGGGGGAGAGAGAATTCTTGTGCAGCTATTACAAAATTGTGGTCCACAACTATCAGACCATTTTGGTTCAGTAGTCCAATAAAAAAAAAAAAAAGAGGAAATAATTAAAACAAGCTCCTGAAGCTCTTACATGGCCTCTAACACGGATCTGCCTTCACAGCACCAACACTTCCATCCCACTTTCTTGTCCACTCTTGTTGTATCTCCCCTGACAGAACATATCTCCCAGGATGCACCTTTGCCACTTTTATTATCAACACCACACACTTCAGTGTTGTGTATACCCTAAATGTGACAAATAACAAGCAAACAACACAGACAGAGCCACCCTCCCCCTGAAAAAAAAACAGATTCGGTATTCATAAAGTATTAGAGAGCGGGCTCACATCTGCCACAGTCTTTTCATGGCTTCTGCTGTCACCGGCTCTGCTGATTTGCTCCTGGGAAAAGCCTGGGCACGGGCATGGCAGGAGCCAGGGAGCAGAGCTCGGGTCCCCCCTGTCACCAGTGCTGCCCCCACTCCATGTCCCCAAGGGACAGAGGCAAATAAATGGAAAAGATGCCTCTGCTGCCGTCGGGGCACTGGCACAGAGGGAGCTCCTTCCACTTAGCACAGTCAGCAGCGATTAAGGGCTCCCTCCTTAAGCTTAAAAAGACCATGCTGTGGTCCTGATCCTGCGATGAGATGGATGAATGGTTGTCATTCACACAATTTCACTGTGGATCTTAAAAGGAATTGTTGGAAATCTGCGATTTCCCGGTGGGAATGCAGTCGCTGTTATAAACTGAAATCTTGCTGGAAAGAGGGACTGGGGTAAGGCTCGATGCAGCAGGTATTCTGATACACCACGAGAGGAGCAGGAATGATTTCTACCTCCATCCCCACATTTCCCAGTTGGGACTAAACCTGAACAACCTGATTTATTACACCTGCTTTTCACGTGGTTAGCTGCAAATGTTTCTCAGGTTTCTACTGCTGTTGATGGACTACTGACTAATCAAAAAGTCAGGAGTGCAAATTTGCAGTACTGGCTGCTAGCCAGTTTGCCCATAAAAGGTTTCCAAATGGTCACTGAGCCCTTAACCCTGATGAAAACAGCAACAAAGACACTGCCCCAAGCTCCTGCTCCTGCCACAGTCTCCCTCTTGCTTTGTTGCATGCAAACATCTCTGGGTATTTTTTTTTTTTTTTTTTAAAGAGTACAATTCCAGAACATGCAGTAGAGAGGCCTTTCTACTCATTAAAAGCTACATGTGGGTGTGAGTTATTTTATATCCTCCTCAGAAATTATCAGACCACCTCAGAAAATGATTAGTTTTCACATAAGGTGCCAGATCCTCTGGCCCATTTAGGCTGCTTTATGCCACTTTGATGGCTCAGCTCAGCCCTAAATAAAACAGGCTTAATTATCCTTAGGATTTCTCCTGCCTTGGGAAATCTCCAGGTAATGTGGAAATGCCACAGGGACTCCTACACCACCACAGCTATTAGCGGCGGAGCGCGGTGGCGGGGATATCCCCACGCCCCATTGATTTCCTGCTGCCGTGGTTGTGGGCATCTGGCACAGATGAGGGCCACCCTCAGGCTAATGCTGTTTATGCCAAGGAAAGGCCTGCGAGTGGGATGGCCTCAGGACTACTGCCTGAAAATAACCTTGGGAGGCTGAGCCTAAATCAAACACGAAATACTTACGGCTTGGTTGGAATGCCCTCGCTCTTGCGGGAATGCAAGGGACACAAAGATGCCCGCAGCCTCTGAATGGGCATCTCCTCCCAGAAAAAGAGCCATGCCGGACATTGCCACCCAGAGCAGTCCCACTCTGAAGGGATGCCAAGCCCAGGGTGGCTCCTCTTACACAGAGGTTGCACAGGAGGACTCCCTTGGCCCCGTGAGCCAGTCAGCAGGGGTCCCCTGCAAACACAGCAGAAAAAAGAAGGGTCTTCCAGGGTGAATTTCAGCTCATCCTAAAGAGGATACCTGGAGGTGGCCAGCAGAAACACCACCATACACAGAAGTAGGTGACCAGCTCATAGGTTTCTGTTGTAGTCATTGGGTATTTGGGGCAGGATGGGTGGATTTGCAGATCTGTCACCTGTGTGTGTAGCAAAGACACAGAACGGGAAAGGATGGACTTACACAGGGGCACTGAACACAGCACACAGCACGGGGCCACATCTCCTCAGCAGAAATCCACAGCCTCTTCTCAGCACACACCCCAGGCAGTTCACTTCCATCACAAAGCCAGCACAGGGTTATTTGGGAGCTCACGTTTCACTCGCCTTTGTCTGTCTGCCTTCCTGAATCTGCAAACACCACTGCCGTAGAGCAGATCTGTGTCACATCCAGAAAGCCAGAATTTCTGCATCATGCTTAAAGGAAAGCTGAGATTTTGACAAAACTGATGGGCAAGCTCCCCTCGCACTTAGAGAAAGTTTCTTATGCACCACGGGCGAGTGGGCGAGGGAATTTGTTGAGACCTGTCGTAGCACCAACAAGAACTAAAAAATCTTGCAGCAGCTACTGCCATCTGAGCCTGTCAAATTCCACTGCAAACAATATGTCACTCTGCTGGGGAGGCGGCGAACAATCTGAGGGTGAGAAAAAGGGACGTCTGAAGTATCCAAAAAACTCACTCCAAAGGTTTTAAAAAAGAAGAGAGCCCATCCATGCACACGCACGTGCACGCACGCACACGCAAGCAGTGCCTCTGCCCAGCTCGCTGGAGAACTGGTGCTTCCAGGTTTTCATCAGTTGGTTTTTGAAGTATTCTCAAGCCCCTTGGTTTCTGCGGAGTGGGATAATGTCGATTGTGGCACCCCTTTTTTAAATTCATGGCCAGAGAGCGCAAATGTTGGTGGAACAGGCAGGCTGCAAATGCTGCCTACCTTTCGGCCAATGTGCAGGATAACAGGCTTTAAAAGGGTCAGACCTTTTTCTGACCAAACACTGGTTTAACTGGACTCAGAATTGTACACTGGTAGAGGTAATGTCATTTGCTTTGCACCCTCTGGGAGAATCTGGAGAGTTTCAAAACAGCTGAGAAGAACGGGGAGGAATGGGAACAGAGCACCAGCCAACAGCCTCATGCTCCAGGGGCATTTTCCTCTTCTTTTAAACTCTTTCTCCCCCATGTGTTGCTTTCCACACTTCTTTGCTGCCCCACCGTATGCACTTATTCCCAAAAAGCTCATGAGCAATAAACCTTCTCCTGTGGAGGTACCCAGGAATGATGCCAGGGCTGCAGAGGAGAGAAGGAAAGTCCCCTTGCACTGACCTCTCACCAAGGGATTATTAGCCAGGAGGATTTTCAAAGGGTTTTCCACTCTTTCCAGTCAGAGTGTTAATGGTTTTCCATTAACTGGATTTTTAATATCCCAGTGTTTCTCCCTACATCAGTGCCTTGCAAAAGATACCATGCTAAAGGATATATTTTGGAACATATTCCCGAGAAACACAAAGCTGACAGTTCCCATCTGCTTTACGAATTGGCCCTTCCAGCAAAGGAAAATCCACAGGCAAGGGAATACGACTTCTGACTTAAGTGCAGTGCTCTATATAAAATTTAGGGGGAGGAGGGTGATATCTCTCCCATGATATCTGTTAACATTGTCTCTAGGAAGGAAGAGGCAAGCAACACAATCATACAACAGCTTTGCCAAAGTGAGAGAGAAATACCCTGGAATACATGCATTGAATTAAAACCTAAAAGTCTAAGAAGAAAGCAGAAAATCAGAAACCTGTGGCCATTGAAAAACAGAACAGAACCAAAACAGATCAACAACTCAGAGAGCAAAACAGCATACAAATTGGAACAATCAATATGAATAACAAGAAAACCAAAGCTACGGATCAAAACCTAAAGCACACTCGCTAAGTCTAAAATAACCACATTTCTCTCCGAAATGCAAGGCCAAAGCTGCTTCTTAAGGACAAATCATTGATACTAATTATCTGCACAGGTTTGGAAAGCAAAAGCAGAAACCTCAAGTTCTTTCAAGGGAGATGGATAGTGGAAAAGGACATCTTTTCCTTGCTGTGCCCAAAACTTTTCTTAACCCCCCAACTGTTTCATAGCCAGCAATTGTTTCATAAGCACAAATAGAGTCAAAACCACGTTCCAATTCAGCAGCAAAATACCTGAGCTGTAGTGCTGACTTCTCAGAATAAACTCACTCAAAAATTACACATTTGAAAATTATAAGAAACCCCCTGAAAACATTCAGCTAATGAAACGAAGCCTTTTGCATGGAACACTGTATGTCTGAGCAGACCAGACCTTCCTAGCCCGTAACAAGATTCCCAATTTCTCAGACAAGCGCAAAACCACCTTCTGCGTCGCCTATTTTAGTCACAGAAGCACCTCTCCTCCCTTGTCAGGTACCATCTCACAGCCCCGTGGAGTCTTATTAACTTTCTACCTTTTGTGCTCCTCGCTGTTCAAAGATTTCTAAAACTGCACACCAGAAAGAATTGCAGGGAAACTTGTCAAGGCCGATCGGTCTAAAGTTGGACCTATCAACTGTGATTTGCTTTAGGAACAAACACAAGCAATAGCCTCTTGCCCCTTTTCTCTGACTGTCAGCAAAGAGAGGGGAATCTCTGAAAACGATCTAAACCCCATTTTCCCAAGCACCAGTTAGCCCAAGAACGACTACATTGAACTTTTCAATTTAATACCCCCAAAATTGCTATATTTTTTCCTTGTTTCATATAAATCCGATTTGTCCAGATATATTTCAGGTTTTCACAGGTTGATTGAGGTATGGTTTAAAAGAAATATGATCCTCTGCCTTTTCAAAGGGATGGATATTTTTATACTGAGATATATTCCCCACAGCACGGGTCCAAACACAATCATCACTTAGAAAGAGAAAGCAACGTGCACTCGGGAGGAGGAGAGGTGAGTACCTGGCTCACAAGCATCTGTGACCAGCACCCTGAGAATAAAACCGTGTTCAGCCCCTGGGACTTCCTCAGCCAGTGGCGTGTGTGCCTCTGGCTGCAGCAAAGGGATTACTGGTCACACCTCTTCCTGCTGTGCCTAACCCTGGAGGCTTTGCCTGCAGGCATCACTGATGCAGACAAGATTAAAAAAATATATATAGGTAGGGACACAATAAGAAGAAAAAAAAAGGGTGAAAATAAAAAATAAAAAAATAAAAAAAAAAGAGAGGGAGAAGTGAATATATAGGAAAAGAAGGCGCAGGGCACCTGGAGACTGGCCGTGCCTCAGGACGCCAGTGGGTGCCCCAACCATCCAGCTAAGGGCAGCAGTTTTCATGTCACCGTACCAAGCGCCTACTGGAAAGGCAGGCAGTGCAGAAAGGAACCCTATCAGGGAACAGGATGATGCCAAGCAGTTGTCTTTTTCCCTGTTTGTAATACGGCATTTCAAGGAGCCTGTGCGCCACGCCTGGACGTAGAGCCCAAACTCTGCTGCTCCTGTGGGTCTGTCAGGCTCATCCTAAAAGGCACGTAGGCAAGTCGGAGCCAGGTGAGGAGAAAGGGCTCCCTGGTGCTTGCCTGATCCATATCGTTTCTCACCGCACAGGAGACTTGGTCGAAAAGGCAGAGCTCAGCATCAGAAAGGCGCAGTCCTGAGCTCTGAATGGGCACCACTGCAGTCCGTCACCAGGGTCGGGTTTGACGGGTGGGACCCCCACAAACAGCCACTTAAGGGCGAGTTAGCTGCTTTAACGACCCCATTAAACAAAGCACAATTAGAGTTAACTTGGCCCTTTGTTATGTATTTGTCACCGGTCCCATCCCCTTTAGGCTGTTGTAGCTGGCGACAGCTCGATTTACCACTTGAAGGGAGCTCCTGGGAAGTCATCTGCCGGGCTAACTGTGGGAGAACGGCCTTTCAAAGGGACAGATGCAAAATCATTCGTTTTCCTTCAACATTCCTGCGGTGAATAACTTGGTAAGGGCCACTTCAGTTTGACAGGGCAAGCTCCACGTTTCCTTCTGCCTCAGGAGCTCTAAACAGGGGTGTTTCAGAGGAGGCAGCACAGGCTCTAGACTAAAAACCTTGATGAGCCATATGCCTTGATCCTGCTGATTACTGAGTTTGGCCATAGGACAGAGGATGTGGGACCTTCAAAAAGGCTAGATAAGAGATGCCTACTTAGTGGGTTTTTTCATGTTAGGGGCTCCTGTCTCAAATCTTTGGGTTTTTTAATCAGTCAGACTTGACTGACCTGCCACTGAGGGGGGCGGGCTGGCACTAAGTATCTCCCCTTAATCTATCCATCAGTTGCCAGGCAAACTCTGGAGAAGGCAAAGAGAACCAGCCAACAGAGAGATTTCAGAGCGAGCCTGAAGAAGGCATCTGAGAAACTCCCATTTTCAGAGGACAGGAAGGCAGGGCTGGCTGGCAGCGTGAGCGTGGCTCTGAGCTGGGCTCTGAGCTGGAGTGCACGGGCTCCATTTTCTCACCTTCTGAAAAGATTTCTCCGGAGCGATGTGCAAGTGGCAATGAAGCTAAAGGAAACAAAGCTGTGGTTTGGAAGTGCAATCACAGATGTAACAAAGAACAAAAAGTATAGCAGTTCTGAACAATCTTCCTTAAGAAACATAGCTACTCCCTGCGGGAAAGCATGAAAATGGTCTCACAGGGACTAGACAAGGCAGAAAATTGGGGAAATATTTACCCACTGGTTTGGAAGATTATGTGAAGGACCAAGACAAGATTGTAGGAATAGACAGCGAGTGCATCCCTGTCAAGGAAGTTGTAGGAAATATCTCTGCAGAGGTAGTTGGCCAAATTGAGCAGAAGCCAATGTATATATGAGATCTTACAAGGCTCCTCCTGCCCTATGATCAGAAAATTCTGCATGTGTAATCACTGCCTGGGCAAATGGTGTGAGGGTTTTGGTTGTAGCTCTAAAACATGTTTTTGATAACAAAATTGCAAAAGCATCCACTTACACAAAAGGATGAAATGATTTAATCGCTTACACACTTCTGCTAGAGGTCGGATAATAAACGAGAGGAATTAGAATTGCTGATTTATGGGCATAAATTTGACTTGGTTGATATCACTGGGAAAACTCACATGATCAGAACGTAAACATGAACAGTTACAAGCCAACTCAGAGGGCTCGAGCGAGCAAAAAAAGAAAGGGTGTAGTACACTGCCTCAAAATCTCATGACCTCTGCAAGTCTGTGCAAATCAGACATAAAAGATTTCGACTGCTGGTAGATCTGTGTTCTTACAAACACAGTAGAAGGCCGTGAGCTACTTGGTGCCTGCTACACACCACCAAAACGGCGTAAAAAACAGGATGACCAGGTTCTTTAAAGACTTATTTATCATGTGTTGATAAAAAAAGCTGTGTTAACATATGGGACTTCAATCTGAATGGCATATGCTGGTGTTCTCAGGCTACCAGCACTAAAAAGTCCTCAGAATTTCAAAAATTGCAGGCAGCCAATTTCTTAACTCAACCCAGCTTGGGGTAGACTCCCTAATGACAGATCCAGAGGAACTGATCCCAGATGTTAAAAATTAATGGTTACTCAAATGCCAGTGATCATGACTCGATCATATTTGTTGTCAACATATAGAATCGAGTCCAAAGTAACGTGTGTGTTTATGGATGTTCTGCTCTGTACATTCACATAACTGCTGTTGGACAAAAATCGTTTTCACAACACTGAAATAATTATGAGCAACATCAGCTAGAGAGGAGCCTTTTCATGGTAATCGGAAAAGTCTTAGGAATACATTCGTAGATTTCAAAGGCCACAATTTCACAACCAAGACAGAAACTGACAGTATTTAAAAATTACTTTCAGTTTAAAAGTAGACACAGAAGGAAAACACATTTGTTTCAACACAAAGCACTAATGATACAAAGGAAAACTGATAATAACAATTATAAACCAAAAGCTAATAGCTGTAGGAATTTGACAAAGGGAGCCAGAAAGGGGAAAAAAAGAGAAATCAATGGGGAGAGGGTATTTGGGACTATTAAAAGCATATTGAGAACAAAAATGTTGTCATCTGTTACCGGAGAAAAATAGTAGAAATGTAATAATAATTAGGAAAACACATAAGAATTCAATGCATACCTGTCTTCCATATTTGGGAAATAGATTTTATATGCATATTGTCTCAAAATAATGAATCACACTCAGTCTCAGCAATGACTCAAAGGACTTTAAAACAGCATCTAGAAAAGACAGATATTTTGAAGTCAGTCAGTTGGAAAGTGTGCAAAGAATGGGCATAGGAGTTCTCCACCCCACAGGGACATGATGGGACTTAGAGTACTCTGGAAGACCAAAGCAAAGTAGCACTTCTCCAAAATTTAAAACAAGCAGATGGGGTCCTCCAAAGGACTGTCAGTCGGATCTTAGGTAAGGCAATGGACAGTTAACCCAAAAATTGTGTATTATAATACAAAAGGAGCAAATACAAATATCTTCCAGCAGCATGGGTTTACAGGAAATAGATTTTCATCAGGATTTTTTTTAGCTGAGGGCACAGATCGGGTTGATAAGGGTGATAATGTCGGTATGCTGCACTTATGTTTGTAAGGCATGTGATCAGATTCTCCACACTGTTTTGACTCAGTAGGTAGAATGATATAAACTAAACAAGGCACAAATTAAAATGGATTAAAACTGGCACCTTAGATTGAAAAATGTAACCGTGAATAGAAGTCTGAAAATTGAGTAGGAATAGTTTTAACTGGGCCAGCAGCACCAGTCCTCAGTCTCACGCTATTTAACATAATAAATCAATGATTGAAAAAAAACCCCAGAATGAAATCATTATTAATAAAGTCTGCAGGTGACAGGGAGACTGCAGGAGAGCTCGATCAGAGAGCACACAAAGCACGCTGAACCACTTGGCAAACTGAAACAAATGATATGCACCTTGACAAAACACTGTCATCCAGCCGGAAACCAAGAGGGACTCACCACCCCTACCCCAAACCACGCCGAAATGATGGTTATATCAGCTGATCATAAAACCTCTGCTCACAGCCACAAAGCCCAGCACAGACCTCAGGTACACAGAGAAGAGTTTCAAGGAAGAATAGAGACGTTATCCTGCCCGTGCCTTTGGCAAAGGTGCAACTGCTACAGGAATACAGAGACAGCCCCGGAGGCAAAAGTTCAAGCAGGAAATTGGTTAATTGTAAAGGATTCAAAGAGGAACAAGAATGGGGAAAGCACTAGAAAACATGCCTTATCATGAACAACTCACAGCCCTGTGTCCCTTCAGCTTATCAAAGAAAAGGTGACGGAGGGTCTCGATCACAGTTTATGGTGGCACAGGTCACAAAAAAATAAATACAATGGGACACTTCCTTCTGGGAGACAAAGTTGTCAAAAGACTCGATGCTGGAAGCCGCAGTCAGAGAAAGCACAACTTGGGCAGAGAGCTAATTTATCACTGAAACTATTTACTGAAGGGATTGTGGTGCATTTTACAGCACAGGGAAGCTCAAAAACTGCAACCGGTTTGCATTTTAAAAAGACACATAAAATGGGATAAATGTGCTCAAAGGCTTCTGACATGTCTCTTTCTCTTCCACGGTTGATGATTCATATCTCCTAACTTTTTTTCCTGGAGTCTTCCCCATGTTTCACACATAATATTTGCCAGAATATTTAGCTCCTCCTTCTCTATTTTCCTTCCCACCTTCTCACCTAAAAGCTGCAAAACATATTTATTTGGTTGCTGCCATGCAGACTACCATGTATTTCACATACCTGCAGCACTAATGTTCAGAGACAGATTTCACTTATTTCTGTTCTTCAGAATAAATGGTGAGAAATGGCTAATTTGCTACATCACAACATTTTAGGAGGTGAAGATGACGGAAAAAAAACGTACCAGCTGTCTGGAAAGTTAGGGTATAAATCCAGCCTTCTAATTATTAAGGGGTGCGTTTCAACGCAAGCGCTTAAATTTAAGCACGTGGATATATCTTCGCCAGATCAGGGATTGCAAACTGGGAGGGGTTACCACTCTTACAACAAGCCATAATTTCCAAATTCAAAATTTTTTTTCCCCAAAGAACAGCTAATACCTATTTTGCATACATGTAACGAAACAGCCTTTTGCAGCTACCTTCCGGAAAACGGAAAATAATCCCTTTTCCCCATTTCCCCCACGTTCCGTTGATATTTTGTGCCAGACTCAAACTGACAGAATTTGTCAGCTACCAACTGGAGATGATACCAGTTTCCAAATCAGGCATTTACGTGGGCCAACCAGTGGTCTGAAACCTACAGTAAACAGCCCCCAAGCAAGGAGCCAATATGGTAATTTGGGGAAGTGATTTAATATATTGGCTTCCAGTAGCAAGTCAGACCCCAGGCAAGAAAACACACTTAGAGGGAATTCAGCGTGACACCGAAATCGGGATGGTCGAGAGCAGTTTCCTCTCTGGGGAAGGAAAACCAGCAGCACAGAAGTGTCACTTCAAGCTTGAACAAGTTTCTACCAGCAGAACTTGTCAGGACACTGTCAGGCAGGAGCTGACAGCCATAAATCAGTATAGCTCCAAACGAACTGCCGAGCACGCAGGCTTTATAGGGAGAGGGTCTCCCGGTGACAACAGCCATCTAATGCTCCCTTACCCTAATAACTGCATAATGAAAATAAATCTGAGCTAGTACTCAGGAATGCCCTTTTCTCCTGTGTTGTTACACTGAGCTGGACTAATGCCAGGGTTGGGGTTTTGTTGTTGTTGTCATTGTTGTTGTTCTAAAAAGGTTTTGCTCTGCAACCAATTTTGTTTCGTTAAAACAAACACAGAGGCACTTGCTATTGATCTCCCCATTAAATAGTCCTGGTAAACATTTTGACTAGCTCTGCAAACTTAATACAGATGTTCGTTCTGCACAGATCACTCCCGACAGCTGATACAGGGAGCTAATGCGTGTCCGTGGCAGGGGAAGGCAGCAGTACAGAGGGAGCTCAGAAGAGAGGGAGCTAAAAAATAAGCAGTTTTCTGGCAGGTAAGTGCTGTGCAAATACAATACCTGTGCTCAGGCATGCGTGGGTGCCTTCATGCCACAAGTGTGAGGGAATGGGGAGATTTCCATGCCTGGAAATCTCCATTAAGCAGGAGGAAAGCCCCTAAGCAGGCATTTGCCTACATCTGCCCTCATGAAAGGGGCTCTGTACATGGGACTGAATGTGTCAGTGATTTGCTCAGCAGAAATTTGATTTCTTGAGGTGCCAGGAGCAGAGGATCCTCAAGATTCCATGCTCTGGCAACAAAAGAGGCTAAACCTGATTCATGAGATAAAATAACATAAGAAATAAAAGGGCCCCCTCTGTTTCCTTCCGAAGGTCATGCACACCTGGTTGCTGTGGCAAACCAGCCCTGCTCCGATGTCCCTATGACCAGCCAAAGTCACCCCTCACCTGGAAAAATGCTGTCAGAGCTGAACTGATAAGACTTTGGTGATAAAAGCCGGACTTACAGATTTGGTTTGGAATGTTTCCCTCCTCAGCTCACCATCTGCAGCAGGGGATGCCCGAAGAAGCCACCACCTCACTTCACAACCACAGCTTTCCTGCACTTTGGGGGTGGACGGCCATGGCACCAACCCTGAGGGTCTCTCCTCGCAGAAACCGCCCTTTTCCCGCATAGCTCACCAAATAACTGGGATGGACAATCTCCCACTCACAAACTCACCTGTGGCCATACCACCTGTGGGTGCCCTGGCATCAGTCACTCCGTGAGGAGAGGTTGGAGTTGGTCCACTCTTGACACAGCGAATTCCTGCCAATTCCAAAGGCTGCAGTGCTGGGCACAGCCAGACCCCTCCGTCATGGCAGGGGCACCTCAGGGCAGTGGGGGTACGAGAGGGCAAAATGGCACAGCTGGCAGTGAGGTGTAAAATGGTCAGGGGAAAAAAAAACTGAGGGGGAAAAGCGTGAGGGGGGAAAAAGCGTGAGGGGGGAAAAAGCGTGAGGGGGGAAAAAGCGTGAGGGGGGAAAAAGCGTGAGGGGGGAAAAGCGTGAGGGGGAAAAAGCGTGAGGGGGGAATAAGCGTGAGGGGGGAAAAGCGTGAGGGGGGGAAGTGTGAGGGGGGAAAAGCGTGAGGGGGAAAGGTTTGAGCGGGAAAAACGTGAGCGGGAGAAGCGTGAGCGGGAGAAGCATGGGAGTTAGAGGGGAAAAGCATGAGGGAAAAATGTGTGAGGGGGAAAAAGTGTGAGAGGAAAAAGCATGAGAGGGAAAAAGGGTGAGGGGGAAAAGCACAAGGGGCAAAAAGCACGAGAGGAAAAGCATAAGGAGGAAAAAGCGTGAGGGGGAAAAAGCATGAGGGGGAAGTAACATGAGGGGGAAAAAGTCTGAGCAAGAAAAACGTGACCAGGAGAAGTGTGAGCAGGAAAAGCATGAGCAGGAAAAGCATGGGGGTGAGAGGGGAAAAGGGTGAGGGGGGAAACGTGTGAAGGGAAATTACGAGGGGGAAAAGCCTGAGCGCCTCTGTGAGATGGGGCTCACAGAGGCAGTCACGCTTTTCCCCCGTACACAAGACAAGACCATTGGGCTGTCTGAGACTCCCTCACTTCTGAAAGGAACAGCACCTCCAGGATCTGGATGGTACCTCCTGGTATACCAAGTCCAGGATTTGGGAAAGGAAAATTCAATTGCCATACCTCTTGGGCTAGGACTCGGCACCCTTCCCAAAGAAACCTGATGCTGGTTTCTTTGAGCTAATCAGATCATCACCACCATCGCCGCCGCCATCACCACCATCCCCCCAAGAAATTTAAATGGGGAAATAACGAATAGGACGTGATGAAAACAAACCACTTGAAAAATAACTTTCCAGGTGCACGTTCTCTCTAAGATTCATAAAACTTTCTGAACATGCAAATATTTGTACAAATAACTGAAGATTATCTCAAATAGCAGAGCTGCTAAAATAGCCTTGCAAAGAAGCAAAGAGCAAAGCCCTACTCATTCATGAATATATTTATGCGTTTGTTTATTACTATGCAGCCAGCTTTAAACCCTTCCCAGCAGGGGAGAGACTCTATACCTTATGCCTATGGGCCTAGCAATGCTTCCAGTGGGGATGGAAAAACTTCAAAAAAAGTTTGGCATTCAGATCCAGTTTCTCTGCTTATCTGCTGCTAATCCAAACTCTCCCAACATATCAAAAACGTTGAACCGGGCAGGAAACCACATGAGAACAGGTTTTCCTACAGGATTTCTGGCATTTCTACATTAGATTCCAGATGGAAACACCCATGAGAACAGCTTCTATCCTGGTATTTTTGGCACATTCAGTTCCAATTCTATCCGGAAACCTGAATTGGGAAGGGAAAGAAAAAAAAAAAAAAAAAAGAAAAAACCCACACACAAACCAAAAAGCATCAACCATTTGTCTCAGTATTTCAGAACCTGAAGAAAAGTTTATCATTTGAGGTGGGGTTTAATATTAGGAAGGAGGAGACAATGTGTTTGGTTTTATCTTCAGTGGTTTGTCTGTCTTTACTCCCAGTTTCACGCATCTCCAAAAAGAAATACCCAAGTGCTCACCTAGCAAAACTAGAAATGGCCATGCTCCTGAAAATAAACATGGATGCAACCCCAAAAAAATTTGGACTTCACCTTTCTACGTACAAATGTCAGACACCAAAAAATAAAGGCATTCATTGAATCTTGTGAAATACAGGGTTTCAAAGGGGTTATCCCTTTGATTCAAGTGAAGTCGGGCTTTTTGCCAGTCAGAGTGGATTTCTCTAAAAGGTGAATGAATTCACCACTTCTGCAGTCCATTTTTTCGCTCATTCACCCAGCTTTGCCACTCCCTCTAGATTGGCAGCTGCTTCCAAAGATAATAACTTCAGCAATAATGACTTTGAGCAGAACCTTTCCAAAGTTATATTCATCCCTGCTCAGTGATTTCTGTTATCAAGGGGTTATTTAATACCAGCCTTTTTCTTATTTCTTTACTGTCATTGAAAGCGTCTGCATTTTGTTCTTGATACTGTCCGATGCTTTCTCTCTGACCTCCCAGCCCTGCCTCTTGCTTTATGATTTTCTGCTACCCACACTGGGAGAAAACAGAAAGAACGGTCAAGATTGTGACATCAGTGAGTTCATTAGCAGCTCACCTCAAACCCTAACCCTTCTGGGCTTTTAAAATGAACACTATGTAAATCTATAGCAAATGAACTGAAAAAAAACCCAAAACACTCAGAAATAAAAAAACCTCTGCTGCTTTGCCTCAAATAGCCCATTTCAAGCTGTGTGTACAAGTCTTAAAAACCCCAAATGATGCAAAATCTCTTTTCCAAAAGCCCCCCAAGGACATGTGTTCATTTACTGCTGAATTCTGCCACCTTTGTACCTTATTCCATGAGTAATGGTATTGAAGAAGGTGTGACTCCTCAGCAAGGAATAAGGACACAGCACCAGGCTCTCCCTTCTCACTCCCCAGCCACTGACTGCTGTGCACTGGGAATGATACCTTTGACCCCCTCTTGAAGTGAGAAGGATTTGCTTGTGTTTATATTTTTAAACTTTTTTTTTTCCCCTGAAGAAAGGCTGCCGCATTTACTCACATGTACATCAGTTCCCTCTACTGGCAGCATTAATTAAGCTATGCCTTTAATTCACCAGGTAGATCGTGGGTTTGGAGAGGAAGATGTGCTCTGCTAGGTGGGAATGCGTGGGGCCGTTCCCTGCAGGGTGCTAATGCTCTCTCATTTTATAGCAGAAACATGAACACACTGGTCCTTTCTAGTGTACTAGTTCTCCTCCCTAGGTTTTTAAAACTCGCTTTCCATGCTATGGTCCAGGGCAGACACTTAACATTATCTTAACATATTTTTGTCCTTAACTGTGGCAACTAAGTGGGAAACCGAAAGGCAATGACTCCTGAAGCAGCTCAGGCAAACATATGCTACATCAACCCTTGAGCTCAGTGTGGTGGCTGTGGTGAGCACACAGCCTCTCCTCGACCAGGGCAGCCCCTCCTAAGGGACCAGAAGGTCCATCAGGCTCCTTTTACTCCCTCATGTAGCCAGAGGTTACTCTAAAGCAATGCTGGTTCAAAAACATGTTTAAAATCACTTGGCCATTCTTCTACCTTTCAAATTCTTTTTATTTTTTTTCCTTCTAGTTAAAGTAGATTGATTTTGTCCTGCCACAGGTAATGTTTTCCTCCTGCGGTATCAGGCTAGAGGAAGAAGTCATTCACTCTGTTTGGGTGCTTGAGGAAAACACAGAAGGAAAGAGAGCCACTTGTCATTTAAAAATCAAAACAAAAACCCGACAGGAACATCTGCCCTACAGAGAACAAGAGACAAGATTTCCCCTTTGGACTCAAGCTGTCAGTATTTAGCAAAACCAGCAAAAGTCTTTCAATTTTCTAAGCAAATGAGGTGGGTAGTACTATTTCATAGCTCTCCACAGTTGTTCCAGAAGTTTCCATAGCTATGTTTGAGTTTTAAGACTGTTGCTTAAAATCTCTATTTAGGACCAAACCAAATAAACCTGCATGGGTATAGCAACCAGTAATGCCATTTCTGGAAATGGAGCTTTTCTAGTGTAAGTAGAAGTGGAAAGACCACTTAGAAATTGGTAGGAAAAATAACAACAGCCTCTGTACACCTGCATTTGCATATGCAAATGTAAAGGTATAAAGTTAAAGACCTACTTCAGCACCTCAGTTTAAATATGCTTCTCACTACTACCTGGCATGGCTAAGATACTCTCAATGCACACAATTTATTGGAATTTTCAAAATGTGTCCTTATTGGGGATTTTCTTTTTTTTTTTTTTTAATCTAGGTTGCATTTATAAAAGACATTGTACAAAAAACGTTGTATTCTGATTAAATGCATTACATGCATATGCAGTCATATTTAGAGGAGAAAAAAGCATTCTTGCTCATGCTGCTGCACGAGTTCCTGGTTGGGGAATAAAATTGTTTATTTCTGATTCTTCCAGGAGCTTTTGCAGACTGATCAAGTGTCAAGACATGGTAGTTGACTCAAAGGTAACATAGATATTGCCTCATAATATCTTTAGGACCTGAATCAAATCTTGAGATACTTTGAAACTAGGGGAGGATAATGAAAATGCATTTCTTTCTTTGTATTATCCGTCATAATGGGAAGCTTTACATTTCCTTTCTTGCAACTATGATGTACCTTGTACTATCAAGGCATTTTTAGGGACCATTTACCTGAATACAATTTGTGTGGAAGGTGTCTGAGAGCCAACCTGGATTTATGCTTCCTGGTCCTTGTAATAATAGATTTCTTTTTTTTTTCCTTCCCCCATCAAAATAAATGTCAGAAAGTTCTTTGATTGTTCAGTAAGGGAGAAAAACACCCTTTTTCAAATGAAAGAAATGGTTATGGGCAAGGTTTTGGTGTTGCTGGAAGCTCTGTCAAGCCCTCCAGCTCCAGGAGCAACGCACACAAGGACACGCATTTCCACAGGGTTTGTCCCAAGGAAAAGGAGGGATTCAATTGCTACCTGGTTCAGGTTGCCCACTGAAGTGGGAAAAATCCTTGAGGTGACAGCAGTCTTAGCAAAACACATTGGGACCCTGCCACAAAAGCAGGTTTATGGGAGGAACATTCTTGCCTTTGAAAATATTTGGCTGCAGCAATTCATCTAAGTCCTTCTTTCTTTCGGTGTTTCTTGGGTTCTGAAAATCCTAATGCAGCCCAGTTCTTCAGAAGTGCTGTGCTTTTTGTACACACACCCAGGTCCATCTGGATTCCCATTCAGGCCAGGTATGTGGCATAAAAAAAAAACAAATTCAGCCTAAGTGGGGCATTATTAGATTAGCTCCTGTATTCATGCACACAGGTGCACACACGTATATGATTCTGAAAAATTCTTCTAAGAAAAAAACAAATACTTTAAGATAACAGACTTCCCAAACTATGATATCAGTTCCTCCTTCCTGCCTTCTTTTCACGGCGAGTGACTGAGGTGATGCCTAACACGTGTCTACCCGAGGCAATATCTTTTTGATATCATGCAGTGGAAATGGCAGAATCTGGCTCTTTAGTGACCATGACATCCAAAAATTGGATGCAGGACTTCACCTCTCTTTCACAGGTTAAATGAATATTCTGCGAGTATCGATTGTTCAGTTCTTCCAGTGGAAGATGAATGTGATCGGCATCGATAATCAGAAAAAATATCATCTACATACCTCTCATATGCAGATGGTGGCTGTTCAATACCAGTCGGCAGTGCAGCTTCCTGGTGTGACAGGAAAATATCTGCAGCAATTGAGGATTAACAGGGGCCATTGCTACATCAGTGTTTTGTTTGTAATAGCTCCCATTCTATCAGAAATAACTGGTTGCACATTTCTGTGTCTGACATTAAAATTCACCATTGAAATCTCGCTTGGTAATAATAAAGCCCCTGCAAGAGTCTCTACAAACACACTAGACTCCAAATTAAAGAGCAAGTGTATTGTTAGGGTTTGCATGGATCTTTTTTGAATTAGTGCTAGGTGAACAATAAATAAAATTCCAGGAGAAGTTCCCCAAGCTGATAAGCATTCAAGGTATTATCTTTGCTCTGTACTGTATGCGCTTCTGGGTGAAAAAATTCTAATTGCACTTCCATTCAAAACTCAACCGTGGGAATAAGGAATCATGCTCATTTTATGCACAGCAGCCCGAAGGCCTTATCCTTAAAACAAATTACAGCGCCTCCTATGCAACTCACACTCTGAAGCTAATTCTAACCCTAAAGCAAAACTCCAAAATTAAACTTTAATCTGTGATCTAAACAATTTTGTGTTTGTGATCAATCTTGGTGGAGTGGATTTTAATATATATGAGTGTGTGCGCGTGGGCGCGTGTGTGTGTGTGTATATAAAAATATAAAACGCTCAGATAATTGTTATCACAGACCAAGACTGAACATTAAACGCTCTGCTCAGCAAGACTGAGATAAAATACATACAGCGAAGAGCAGGAATAAAGCCGTTGAGCACACACTCCGATATGTAACAGAGTCCTGGACTTGCAACCAGCGAAAGCTTAAATTCCACCACATGTATCATATTTACTACGTTCTGCCAAAGAAACAGGCAGGCTGCCATGCCATTAAAGCAATTACTCTTACCCTCTCAGATATGTAGAAATTAGATTCTGCTCCCTGAAGTCATACACTGGGGGAAGTGGAGAGCAAGCAAGGGGGAGTACGTGGAGGAGAGGCAGAAAGGAATCGATTCCTCCCAGAGAGGAGGAAAAGCTTTGGGCCAGCAAGAGTTAAAGGAGTTCGAAGTGTATGGTCTGTCTCTCCCCAACTTGGTGCAGTGACTCTGCATCCTGCAGGAACCTGTTCAGATGCTCTGATAAGTCAGACAGAATTCATGGGAGATTACCACACAGCTCCTGCCAAGCTGTGCTGCAGCGCGGGTAATAGATATGCTCCAGTACTAAATCCTAAAAGGCCCTGCTACATCTGTCAAGCATGCCCTGGAAAAGCACCCTCAGTTCAGATGTTATCACTGCTCTGCCTGCATCAGAAGATTTAGTGTCCACCCTGGAGGTTGCTTTTGCCGCACAGTTTTCAGGGGCAAAACAACAAGGAAGAAAGATGAGAGAAAAAAGGCAAATTATTCTTGCTTAAAGCAAAAGGAATAAAGTGATGTGCTTGCAGACTAGTTCAGCTTCTCACCCTGCATCCAGAAGGTCCCAAATCCCGCATTAAGATGGTACTGATGTTCTAAGCTGATTAGCTCGGACGTGTTCAGCTCCCTGGACTGTGACACCATGAAGATGATCTTCTGTGGAGCGACTCTTTCCCAAGGAAAGCTGAACAACAAACCCAGCGGGGGGCCACCGGCAGTGGATAGAAGATGCCTGCCTTTGATAATTAACTTTAAAACCGGTTCTAGAAAAGCTGCTCTGGCATAAAATGAACTTTGCAGAGCACTGTTTATGAAACAGTCGTTGCTCCTCCCGTTAACCACACAAGCAGGGATTTGGTCAAAAACGGTTCCAATGTTATTTATCATTTTACACCAAACGAAAAATAGGTATAAAAGATAAATATATACTTATATAATATGTATAAATGAACACACACCGACACCCCAAAAAACAACAGCCTTGGGAACAACTCCTTTCTTAATACACTCTGAAATAGAGCCATGCATTTTAACCATCTGTCTCCTTGTTCAAATCTGCAGGAAATATCAAAGTACAGCAGCGGCTCCTTTTTCACTAGGTGCACTCTCAGAGTTCAAGGGAGAAAGACTACAATTTCCTGACCCAGCATATTGCATTTTAAACTTCTGTTTCCTGAAGCCGATTTTAAGGACAGATAAGTTCCAGCTATTGGGATGTCAACAAGAAGAGCCCCAGGTTGTTGTGTTTATAGCTCCATACAGTGATAGAGGCTGAAGCGAGATGGGATGAATAGGTTGGCACAGGGAAAGCCCATGCTCGACTTAGACAAGTGATGTATGTGCTTGGTTGTGCCATAGGGACCATGGCAGAAACCTGGAGTTAACCTTAGCA